>NC_069503.1:1026671510-1026973176 GCF_027579735.1 Bombina bombina | reverse complement strand
TGGGAAACTTTGCCCCTCCTGGTAGGATTATATATCCCATACGTCACTAGCTCATGGACTCTTACCAATTACATGAAAGAAATATATATATATATATATATATATATATCTGCCTCCAACTTTTCAAGGGGTATGTCATTGGCTCCTCACAATGTAGATTGTGCTAACAAAATGACAGCTTAAATGCCTTTAAAATATTAATTTTATCTGCTGATCTTTTGCATGTCTAAAATTAGTTGAATGTCCCATTAAATATATCAACATTATCCTAGATTTTATACTTGTCATTGCTATTAAATGCATAATAAGGGAGTTATGGAATTATATTTCAAAAGTAATAGGTTATTTAATTATAGAAATTATTTGTGAATCTCAAGGGTGTCCAGTGGGGGTAAATATTACATTTTCTTTTCACTTTTGTGATGTATACAGATAGAAAGACAGACAGAACGACAGATAGATAGATAGATTGATAGATAGATAGATAGATAGATAGATAGATAGAAAGATAGATATGGTGGTATATATACAGTATATATATATATATATATAAACAAAGTCACTGCCAGGTGTAGGCAGCAGAGAAGCAGTAGGATAAGGTGATAGGTGTTGGTGGTATATGTCAACAACCCAGGAGTGGCCCTGTAATTGAATAACAAGTATACTATGGGGCATGTCTGAAGCTGCATTGTCCTTCAAAGACCAATGAAGAATCACAAAGAGACCACACAACAAACATGAATCCCCTCTAAACCCTTAAGTTATGTGCTTTCTTAATTGTACCTAAAATGTGTCTAGATACACCCCCACACAGTATTGTCTAATTTAAAAAAAAAGAAATCCTTCTATTGGCTGATTTAAAATTGTTTTTTAGAAATCAGCCAATAGAATTGCCAGGACAACCCTATAAAGGGGATAAAGGGGGAACTGACAGAACAAACTGAGTGTACTGCCAGACAGCATGAAAAGCTGGTCCAGGAAGAAGAGGATACGCTTCCGCAGAGGTGGAGCCATTGTAGCCGACATGGAGAACCACTGCAGCTGCCGCAATTGAGGACCACTGTCACTGCCAACTAGGATGACCACTGCAGCCGCTGCCATGGAGGAACCACTACCTAAAACCTTATGGATTACATCTGATGTATAAAAGAAGAGGAACCTTATTTGTTTGTATTTTTTGGCCTTCTTGGATTTTTCTGTTTTTTTTTCGTCACCAGGATCACTATGGATTACATAATATTAAAAAAGTAGCCTTTTTTTTCCTTCATGGATTTTTTTTTCTGGCCTTCTAAGATTTTTGGGGGGTTTTCTTCACCATGATTTATGTACATTACATCTGATTGTTTTTTTTTTTTTTTGGGGGGGGGGTTCTTCATGAGGATCAATGTGGATTACATATGATGAAGACTTCTGATGGTGAAAAAAATTATTTTGTTTACTGCTGTTGTTTATTGTGCTTGTTTATTGTTGTTGTTTTTCATGTTATTGTAATGGTTGTAATAGTTATTTAGGTTGAAGTTACTTGTTTTGTTTATTAAGGTTGTGCTTTCTTGTAATGGTTATTTTGGTTGTGGTTTCTTGTAATGTTAATTTAGGTTGTGCTTTCTTGTAATGAGTATTTTGTGTTAGGCTTCAAGTTGTGGTTTCTTGTAATGTTTTTATTTTTTTATTTTGTGCAATGGTTTGTTTATTTTCTTTAGTTTGTACAGGGGTTTGGTTGCGTTGGGGGTTATGGTGCTTAAGGGGTTAATAGTGTAGAGAGGTTTGGTTGCGTTGGTAGTTAGGGTGCTTAAGGGGTTAATAGTATAAAGGTGTTAGGTTGCGTTGGGGGTCAGAGCACTTAAGGAGTTAATAGTGTAGAGGGGTTAGGTTGCGTCAGGGGGCAATTAAGGGGTTAATAGTGTAGAGGTTAGGTTGTGTTGGGGGTTAGTGCAATTAAGGGGTTAATAGTGTAGAGAGGTTAGGTTGTGTTGGGGGTTAGGGTATTTATGGGGTTAATAGTGTAGAGAGGTCAAGTTGTGTTGGCCATTAGGGAGCAGTATTGTGGTTTATATAACAAGGTTTTAATTTTATTTTTTTAGGTATAAAATTTATTTTTTGGGATATTAATGTTATAGAAGACAGTATCCACTACTTTACAGTTTTACATAACTGTATTTCTTTATAATGCAGTTATGTAAAACTAGAAAGTTGTAGCTACTGTCTTCTATAACATATTATCACAAAAAATAAATATTATTTAAAAAAACACATTTTAGAAACATTACAATACTTAAAATACATAGTATCGCACTATACAATAAGATACATATAAATTAAAAATGATATATACATATATCCAAACAGCTCCTATAGGTTTAATAGTGAGGGAGTTTTTTTGGTCTTTATTGGCAACGCAGATAACAGACATAATGAAAATAAAGGTGTTCCAAGGGAGTTTTATGGGAATTCTATGGGAGTATCCTGTATTTTAATGGGGAAATATTACTGTGAGGTTGTAATATTCAAAGCACTGCCTTCCATATAAGATACACATTTCAGCCATATCTGTCTCATCAGCTTTCCAGTGTCAAAAAAATCCTGTGTGCAAAATCTAGTGACAAAATGTATACAGGCATTATTTGAAGTGTTCCTATGCAGAAAGCTTTTTTGTTTCAGCGAACACAGTCTATGTAAGAACATTTTTAAATGTAGCCCAGCTGATATCGCCAGATGAGTGGCTATGTCGGAGAACTTTTGCTAAGGTTGCGACCCTTACTATTCTCTATGGGAAACACATTGCCACTCGTCTGCACATAGATTGTCGGTCCACTTTTTTCAATATATCGCCAACCCAAGGATTGTGAGACTGGCAAGGTCAAAAAAGAAGAAAGAAAAGGACAAAAATGTATCACTGTAAATAAAATCATTATCTGCTATCACTGAGCCTAGACATCTTTTACAGGGCAAAATATGTTTTTTTTGTGTTTGCTAGGATTGCTTTTAGAGGTAATTAGAAGATGATGAGACTCTGGGATAGAGATGAGTGAAAGACCATATTTCATTCCAGATATGATTACTGTGAACATTTGGTCATGCATTTTAGCTTCTGTAAAACCTTTGCTACATCAACATATGTAGTGATCTTTTGGACATATTTGTGTATCTTGATGACATCCTTATTTTGTTCCTAACCTGAATATCCACTGTGTTTCCCATTGCAATAACTCAGACTAGACACAGGGTGCCTATGTTCTAAAAGATGTTTGGCTACTGGCTGGTCTACTTTATCACAATCAAGTTCTTGTCTTATGTACATTCTATACATTGCCATGTGTTCCTTTAGCATGCATTCTGTTTTTCCAATATACATTTCCCCACACTGGCATTTAATCATATATACAACATATTTAGATTCACAATTCATTGCCTATATTTTTTGCCATAGTGGTTATGATAGAAGGAGTCTCCTAATATCAAACTATCACAAGTTATACAACCATGGCAGGTTTCCTTTTTCAAAAAATGAATTGTAGTAACTTCATATTTATCTACTGGATCTGCCTGCACAAATTTGTCCCTAAAACTCCTACCCTTCCTATACGAGAAGATATGTGGCTCATTCCCATACATTCTCAATTCTTTTTAGCCTGTAAAACTTTCCAATTATCACAAACTGCTTTCCTCAGTTTCCATGTATCAACTGTGTAATCTGTTACAAAATACAACCTTTTAGTTTGTATACCATCTTCTATAACTGTCCTTTGTCTAGCAATTTCTTGTCCCAAAATATTATGAATATATACTTAATTGATATGATTCCTGAGTTTTTATATATATATATATATATATATATATATATATATATATATATATACTGCATATACTGCATCACATTATACGCTTTTTTCAATGATTTTCTTCTTTTTTTTAATCAGCAATGTTTTAAATGGACCTTTTGCCCTAAGGTAAACAAATGCTGAAACAATTTATTGCCTTAATAAATGTTCCCGGCCAGTCCAAAAGGGGTTAAATGAAAGCACTTTCAGTCAGCGCTTGGCAAACATAACTACTGAGTCCAATTAAAACCTTAAAAGCCTTATAACAAAATTAGCCCACTTCCAAGTTTATTCTTTTTGAGCCATAAAATAATTACATCTTCAGTTGCAACTTCTGAGCCAACTTTGGCAAAACTATGATTTCAAATGGGCCAAAGTAAACCCTTGAAAAAAATGTGATAAACAAATACAGTGTTTTTGTTTTCATTCCTTGTAGGCAGTTTCTTCAGACCAGGATGACATGAAATGATGAAAAGGGCTACAATGACTAATTGCACTATTTTGTTGTTTATTAATTATTTGGAAACGCTAAATAGAGAAAACTTTAAAAATGTTGTTCACTGGATTTTAATATCATGTCTGAATTTTAGTGGGGATATAGGGTTGAAAGGGACATTAAACACTAAATAAATTGCTAGATATAATGTATTAAAATCATATATTAGTCTGACAATAATATGCACACATAATAAATATATACATATATATATATCACAACAACAAGTATGACAGAGAAATGAATCACTGACAAGCCTAGTGCTTCTGAGAAAGGTGCTTAAAAAAGGAGAAAATCCCACCTATTTAGGTAGCAATCAAGGATTATAAAGTTAAAGGGACACTCAAGTCAAAATTAAACTTCATGATTCAAACAGAGCAGGCAATTTTAAACAACTTTCCAATTTACTTCCATTAACAAAATGTGCACAGTCTTTTTATATTTACACTTTTTGAGTCACCAACTCCTACTGAGCATGTGCAAGAATTCACAGCATATACGTATATACATTTATGATTGGCTGATGGCTGTCACATGATACAGGGGGAGTGGAAATAGACATAACTTTGCAATTTATTTAACAAAAATCTACTACTCATTTGAAGTTCAGACTAAGTGCTATTGTATTGTCTTCTTATCATGCATTTGTTGATTATGCAAATCTACAGCTGCCTGTCCCCAGTAAAAGGAGAGAGGGGAACCTCAAACCCCTCTATAGAGATACAGACAGAAAGAGTAGAGATGGCGCTACTATGCAAATGCGATATACATAGATAAGATAATAAAGTATATGTGCAAATGTAAATATCAAATGCCACAGAAAAGAAATAAAAATAAAAATGATTATATATATATATATATATATATATGTTATCAATCACATGAATGGTAATAAGAAAAAACTATATATATAGTCCAAAAAAACCAAACAATAATACAGTCCAAGGTGCAAATGCAAAAGACAGATCCCGGACAGAACACAATCCCCAAAGACATGGTGCACTGTAGTCTATTAAGTGTGCAATAGAATTGTGGCTTATATATATATATATATATATATATATATATATATATATATATATATATATATATATATATATACCTTAATTAAAAAATAGTTTAATGCTAAAAATTGCTAAGCATCGGCTGAGCCTTCAGTGAGTCCTAATTTTTTTAGCTGGTGGTGTGTGTGTGTATGTGTATGTATATATATATATATATATATATATATATATATATATATATATATATATATATGTGTGTGTGTGTGTGTGTGTGTGTGTGTGTGTGTGTGTGTGTATACATGTGTATTTACGTGTTTTATGTATATATTTGTTGAAAAATGGCACTAGTAGACTTCGCTTGATACAGGGTTGCCACAAACCTTCAATTTGTAAAAAGCATGATATCTGCCAAACGCAATAAAGCGAACCACAATAAAATGAGGTACACCAGTATTATGGAAATAAGTTTAATGTTTTAGTCACAATAAATTAATTGGAGCGGCTATGTTGTAAGTTATCTTTTTAGCTAAAACCAGTTAACCTCTTAACGGCCATGACGTACCGTGTACGTTGCCGGTCATTAAGGGTTTGCCTGCTTGCTATAGCGTGAGTCTTGCTGCGCCTTCCTCCTACAGGCTTGTTAGAATAGCACTATTAAAAAACACACTTCCATAGAAAGGCCAGCGACATACAGGGTACGTCACTAGTCTTTAAGGGGTTAAGGATATTTATAAATTAATCACACATTTCATTTATTTCAGTGGGTTTTCGGCCAGAAATAGACAATTTTTGTTTAGATGTGATCACGATTCTGGGTTTTCAGTTGTCTTAGTTGTAAACGTGTTTTGGGCTTGCCAAAAACTGCCTTATTTTTAAAATGAACCTGAAAAGTCCTGAACTGCCCTTTTTACTATATTTTTAAGCATGATTTGGAATAATTCTATTATGTTGCATGTGTTCAAAACACTCTGAAATAGCCACAAACAACATTTTATAGCTGTATTTGTTTATATGGTATAGATTAATTAAAGCTCTATTCATCACTATTGTGAAGTCAGTCTGCATTGAGCAGGACACAAATTTACATATTTATATGTACATTTACAAGTGTGCATGTATTTAATATGTGATAAGCTAAGTATAAGGTACAGCAAAAGGAAACGTCTTTAAGAAAATTGGGAATACTGAAATTAAGACTCCAACATTTCGAAATGATATGCAGCAATCACTTTCTGTAAATGTTTGTTTCTAATTCACAGTCGTATTGTGGTGTCAGTTTCAGTAGATTCGTCTTTATAAGCTGGCTATCAAATGGTATCACGCCTTCATGACCAGGATTTCAAATGGAATTGCGCCTTAGTGAGCACAAAGACAATATCCTGTTCACAACAGTGCAGTTTATAGTTTTTGCGAGTACATTATTGAAAGCCCAGATACAAAGACATGGTTCAGTTTGAAATCCTGTTCACAAAGGCACAATCCCATTTGAAAGATCAAAATATTTGTAGCTACATTTTTGCAATGGAGTGGTTTCACCGTTTAGAGTGTCAGAACTGTAAAATCCCATTGTAGAAGATGAGATAAACTTCCTGGTAGTGTTCTTCAGTTCATATGTAAACTTTGCTTTCTAAATCAAATATTAATAAAAAAAATATTTTAAGAAATATTAAAAGTGTCAATATAATCATTGCGCAAACATGCAGAGTATACCTATCATGCATATATGCAAATGGAATTCTTATTCTTTGCCACGTATCAAGATGAATTTAGATTACAATAGGTTAATCTCACATAGGTAAATGAGTATTTCCGTTACACACTATACAAGGGGATTAATTTAAAAGCGCTGTACTGTAACCTTAAGAGTTGTCAAACTTCCATTCTATATGTCAGTTTTGGTTGGATTCCCAGTTTCAATCCCGAAAACAAGTATTTAACATCCAAAGACATGTTTATTTTAACTTTTTAAGTGAAAACTTGTTTGCAGCTATGGATTCTAATAAATAAATAAAAAATATGAAACCAAGTTATCAGGAATCAATTTCGGAAATTTAGGAATCAACCCCATGGTGTTTAATATCCTTACGAATGCATTTACTTGTAAGAAGAGTTCCCAACTGTTCAGAATTTTTGGAATATAGTTTGAAAGCTCTGTTCTACTATAACCCTGATACATTGCCTTCGTTAAAAATGTTCAGGTTTCACATAGTGAAAATGGGGACCATGCAGAAACAGCCCTAGATTGCCTAACCTTGTCCAATTCACACACCAATTCTTCCCCTGGACTTCCCTGAATTTACCCATGGGTAGCTAAGCCCCCCAGTCCTGGATTCTTACACAATTAGATAAAAAGATAGAAATATAAAATAGAAATATGAACATGTGTAGCAATAAAATAAAATGTAGTTTTACTCACAAGAATGATCACTTTTTAATAGAAGTTGCTAAGCAGCATCTTATTAACAGTAAGGCTGAGCTGAAAACACCTCCGAAACATTGCAAATATCATGGTCATGCTCGGCCAATTCTGTATTCAACCTCTCTTGATATACTGGAAAATATGAGAGGTATGTGTATGAATGAAATATTGTAAACCGTAAGAAATGTACAAATTTACAAAATGTGGCAGGAAAAAAAATTATTCTGTGCTTGTTTGAAATTTGTCATAGTGCTAATAAAAATGTCAAAACATAACAATATATGTATTCATGCACAAAAAAAGTAATTGGAATAGAATTATTTGAGGCTTGTCAATCCTAGAAACCAGATGCCACAGTGTAGCTTTATAGTACCTACTATCCAACCTCTTCCCATTCATAGCACTGCTACGTTCCCTTGTATTGAAAATAGAGTTCTGGTACATTTCTGTTCTGTGAATCCATTGTATATTATTTGTAAAACAATGTTTATATACACTAGGAAAACAAACACATCACACTGCTTATGACTGTTAGCCCAAACAGTAAACTTTAATGTATAGGGCTGTACTAAAGAAAATGATTATCCAAATTATGATGTATTTAACATAAATATCATAAATATATATATATATATATATATATATATATATATATTATTAACTTTTTTTATAAAATAAATACTACCCAAAATAAAAGCAAAAAATAAAATAAAATAATAATATTGAATTTCCTATACAGGATCTTAAAAACAATGTATAAAATGCTAAGTACAAATGATATGGAATCCCACCAATAAATCATCTAATTATAGTCTAATCTGTTTTAGGGACTGATTGTCAAAAGTTTACTGCAGGCAAGAGTATCTAAAAAAAATCCATTAGTACAAAGTAAAAATCACATTATTAAAGTCATTTTAAAACACAAAGTAAAAAAAAAATCTTATTTCAAATACAAATTGTAATCTCTTAATTCATTGTGTGCTAAGTAAAAATTATACAAAAAAGAGTACAAAACACGAATCAAGGGCCAGATTACAAGTATCAAGCTAAATATATTTTTCGCTCTCTCACTAACTTCATTCAAAGTACAAATTTTAATGCGGGCGGGTTAGTGCTTGTATTACAAGATGAAAGTAAAAAGTTAGCATGTGAACAAAGGATCAGGCATGCTAACTTAAGGACTTTGGATATCCCGAACTTGCTAACTTCTTCACCCTATAGAAGTGTAATTTCTTCAGTGTTGTCACATGAAAGGATATAATAAAATATTTACAAAAATGTGAGGGATGTACTCACTTTTGTGAGATACTGTATATAGAAATATATATTTAAAAATACATTTTAGAACATTTTAAAACATAAGTGAAGAATATTGCAATGTAAAATATTTCAAGGTATTTTAAAGGGCTTAAAAGTATATATAGATATATATATATATATATATATATATATATATATACATATATATATATATATATATATAATATAATATATATATATATATATATATATATATATATATATATATATATATATATATATATATATATATATATATATATATATAAAACCAAGTCCAATGATTGCACTCTCTGGATTTAGCACAGCAAACAAAAGTTTAATGTGAACTTTTCGGAGCATTCACTCCTTCCTCAGATAACCAAATAATGAGTCAAACAGTGCTTAAATTGAAATGCAAGACCCACCCTTATCCCCTGCAACCAATCACAACAAACAATTTAAATCAACAATAATGATATACAGGTGATAGTATCCACAAAGTATCAAGTGTATACAAAATTATTCAGTTAGGGATATGAAACTCATATCGAGAAAAACTTCTAATCATAGTGTATACCAAGTGTAGATATAAATCTAATACCTAAATAACAATAAGAATTGAACAGTAAAAATAAAAATGTAAGGAATTAACCCTTTCATGACATAGGCAATTGTTCAAGTTCTGAACGTAAACAAAACCTTGAATTTCAGCTATATGTCTTTTCAACCATAATTTACACCTTTCACATTAAGTGCACCCACACTAATAATATATTGTTTTTTAGAGGACAGATAGGGCTTTCTTTTGGCATAAAAGATTTATTTCTCAACTATAATTTTATATAAAAAAAATCAAAGTAAGTGTGAGAAATTAAGAAATTTGAAGCTTTCCAAAGGATTTTATTGTGAATATCATCATCCTGATATATGTTACTGCAATAAAACACCCATACTTGTGTTAAGCGATGTCCCATGAGTATAACGATACCCCCCATGTACAGGTTTTTTGAGTTTTCTGGAATTTACAAGGCCCAACATACGGCCTACCCATTTACATAGAAATCTGGCACATTCATTTTCTGGGCTTACGTTGCCTTTCATACATTATAGCAGCCCAGGAATGAAAATAACCCCATCATGGCATACCATTTACAAAAGTAGACACCCTAGGGTATTCCAAAAGGGCCATGTCACGTCTTTTTGTGAAGCCCCTTAGTCACAACACCTGGCCAAATGTAGTGGTCATTTTTGTTGCATGCGTTTTTTACACAAACACTGCACTTTGGCTGTTTCTGTCATCAAGCTTTTATGTTTTACTGCTATAAAACACACATATTTGTGTTTGTCAATGTCCTACGAGTACAACAGTACCCCCCATGTACAGGTTTCACGGGGTTTACAGGAGTTACTGGGCCAAATATGGGGTCTGCCCATATCAGTCTTTATGTATGGAAATTTGGCACCTTAATTTTCTGTGCCTATGTCCTCTTTGAGACATTATAGCAGCCCAGGAATGAAAATTACCCCATCATGGCATACCATTTTCAAAAGAAGACACCCCAGGGTATTCCAAAAGGGCCATGTCACATCTTTTTGTGAAGCCCCTTAGGCATAACATCTGGCCAAATGTAGTGCTCATTTATTTTTAATGCGTTTTTTGCCCAAACACTGCATTTTGGCTGTTTCTGTCATCAAGCTTTTATGTTTTACTGCTATAAAACACACATATAAGTGTTTTTCAATGTCCTACAAGTACAACAGTACCCCCCATGTAAAGGTTTTATGGGGTTTACAGAAGTTACAGGGCCAAATATGGGGTCTGCCCATTTACATGAAAATTTGGCACATTCACCTTCTGGGCCTATGTCCTCTTTGAGACATTATAGCAGCCCAGGAATGAAAATTACCCCATCATGGCATACCATTTTTAAAAGAAGACACCCTAGGGTATTCCAAAAGGCCCATGTCACATCTTTTTGTGAAGCCCCTTAGGCATAACATCTGGCCAAATGTAGTGCTCATTTATTTTTAATGCGTTTTTTGCCCAAACACTGCATTTTGGCTGTTTCTGTCATCAAGCTTTTATGTTTTACTGCTATAAAACACACATATAAGTGTTTTTCAATGTCCTACAAGTACAACAGTACCCCCCATGTAAAGGTTTTATGGGGTTTACAGAAGTTACAGGGCCAAATATGGGGTCTGCCCATTTACATGAAAATTTGGCACATTCACCTTCTGGGCCTATGTCCTCTTTGAGACATTATAGCAGCCCAGGAATGAAAATTACCCCATCATGGCATACCATTTTTAAAAGAAGACACCCTAGGGTATTCCAAAAGGCCCATGTCACATATTTTTGTGAAGCCCCTTAGTCACAAAACCTGGCCAAATGTAATGATCCTTTTTGTTGCATGCGTTTTTTGCACAAATACTGCACTTTGGCTGTCTCTGTCATCAACCTTTTATGTTTTGCTGCTATAAAACACACATATTAGTGTTTGTCAAGGTCCTACGAGTAAAACAGTACCCCCCATGTACAGGTTTTATGGAGTTTACAGAAGCTACAGGGCCAAATATGGGGTCTGCCCATTTCAGTTTTTATGCATGGAAATTTGGCACCTTAATTTTCTGTGCCTATGTCCTCTTTGAGACATTATAGCAGCACAGGAATGAAAATTACCCCATCATGGCATACCATTTTCAAAAGAAGACACCCTAGGGTATTCCAAAAGGCCCATGTCACATCTTTTTTTGAAGCCCCTTAGTCACAACACCTGGCCAAATGTAATGGTCATTTTTTTGCATGCGTTTTTTTGCACAAACACTGCACTTTGGCTGTCTCTGTCATCAACCTTTTATGTTTTGCTGCTATAAAACACACATATTAGTGTTTTTCAAGGTCCTACGAGTAAAACAGTACCCCCCATGTACAGGTTTTATGGGGTTTACAGAAGCCACAGGGCCAAATATGGGGTCTGCCCATTTCAGTTTTTATGCATGGAAATTTGGCACCTTAATTTTCTGTGCCTATGTCCTCTTTGAGACATTATAGCAGCACAGGAATGAAAATTACCCCATCATGGCATACAATTTTCAAAAGAAGACACCCTAGGGTATTCCAAAAGGCCCATGTCACATCTTTTTGTGAAGCCCCTTAGTCACAACACCTGGACAAATGTAATTGTCATTTTTTTGCATGCGTTTTTTTGCACAAACACTGCACTTTGGCTGTCTCTGTCATCAACCTTTTATGTTTTGCTGCTATAAAACACACATATTAGTGTTTGTCAAGTTCCTACGAGTAAAACAGTACCCCCCATGTACAGGTTTTATGGGGTTTACAGAAGCTACAGGGCCAAATATGGGGTCTGCCCATTTCAGTTTTTATGCATGGAAATTTGGCACCTTAATTTTCTGTGCCTATGTCCTCTTTGAGACATTATAGCAGCACAGGAATGAAAATTACCCCATCATGGCATACCATTTTCAAAAGAAGACACCCTAGGGTATTCCAAAAGGCCCATGTCACATCTTTTTGTGAAGCCCCTTAGTCACAACACCTGGCCAAATGTAATGGTCATTTTTTTGCATGCGTTTTTTTGCACAAACACTGCACTTTGGCTGTCTCTGTCATCAACCTTTTATGTTTTGCTGCTATAAAACACACATATTAGTGTTTGTCAAGGTCCTACGAGTAAAACAGTACCCCCCATGTACAGGTTTTATGGGGTTTACAGAAGCTACAGGGCCAAATATGGGGTCTGCCCATTTCAGTTTTTATGCATGGAAATTTGGCACCTTAATTTTCTGTGCCTATGTCCTCTTTGAGACATTATAGCAGCACAGGAATGAAAATTACCCCATCATGGCATACCATTTTCAAAAGAAGACACCCTAGGGTATTCCAAAAGGCCCATGTCACATCTTTTTGTGAAGCCCCTTAGTCACAACACCTGGTCAAATGTAATGGTCATTTTTTTGCATGCGTTTTTTTGCACAAACACTGCACTTTGGCTGTCTCTGTCATCAACCTTTTATGTTTTGCTGCTATAAAACACACATATTAGTGTTTGTCAAGGTCCTACGAGTAAAACAGTACCCCCCTTGTACAGGTTTTATGGGGTTTACAGATGTTACAGGGCCAAATATGGGATCTGCCCATTTACATGGAAAATTGGCACATTCATTTTATGGGCCTTTGTCCTCTTTGAGATATTATAGCAGCCCAGGAATGAAAATTACCCCATCATGGCATACCATTTATAAAAGTAGACAACCCAGGGTATTGAAAAAGGACTATGTTTAGTCTTTGTTTGTAGCCACTTAGTCACAACATCTGGCCAAAGGTAATGTTCATATTTCAGTTTTAGTTTATCACAAAAACACTGCCTTTTTGCTGTTTATATAATCCTTGTATATTTTACTGCTATAATACACCCATCTTTGTGTTCAGCGATGTCCAATGAGTACAACAATACCCCCTATGTACAGGTTTTATGTGGTTTCAGGAAGTTACAACGCCCAATATAGGGTCTGCCAATTTGCATGGAAATTGGGCACATTGATTTTATGGACCTTTGTTGCCTTTGAGACAGTATGGCAGCGCAGGAATGAAAATTACCCCACCATGGCATACCATTTGCAAAAGTAAACAACCAAGGGTATTGAAAAAGGACTATGTTTAGTCTTTTTTTTGTAGCCACTTAGTCACAAAACCTGGTCAAATTTAGTGGTCATATTTTTTTATTTGCTTTTTTCACACAGACTTTGCCTTTTTTCTATTTAGATCAACATCATTATATTTTTTACTGCTATAATACACCCATATCTGTGTTCAGTGATCTCCCATGAGTGCAACAATACCCCCTATGCACAGGTTTTATGTGGTTTTATGAAGTTACAGGGCCCAATATAGGGTCTGCATAGAAATTTGGCACATTGATTTTCTGGACCTATGTTGCCTTTGAGACAGTATGGCAGCCCAGGAATGAAAATTACCCCCCTCATGACATACCATTTGCAAAAGTGGATAACTCAGGATATTCTAAAAGGAGTATTTTAGTTGTTTTGTATAACTTATAATGGCCTTAGAGTGGATGGGCTTAACATATAAAGGGACAGGACAAGGTCAGGGGATTTATGAAGTTAGGAATACAGAATAATAAAATAAAATAAATTAGGAACACATACAGATTGCTTTCAAATTAAAAGTTTAACTCTGTGTGATATATTCGAAAGCAATCAGTGATACAGAGGCCAGGTTGAGAGGGGCAGTCAGGGCAATGGTAACTAGAATCCCTCCTCCCTCCTTTTTTATAGCAGACTCTGCATCTTTTCTGGGGTGTTAATTTGCAGGCAGTGGGGGGTTGCAGAACAGTGGGAGGATTAGGGGTCTGGTTAAACAAAATATCAGATGTTACATTTAACACAAATTCCAAAAAAGTATAAGTTTTCCCTGTGCCTGTTTTTTTGTACAGCACATATGCATTATATACTGCGATCTGCATAATATAAAAGGCTACTTTTTTGTACCAAGTTCTAGTTTTTCTTTGAATTAGATATGGCTGCAGGCACCGGTCAGCTAAATCTACCCTCCCCATGTTTTTGTTGTACTCCACAATGCACTTTGGCTTTAGGATCTGTGCAGATCTTCTCTTCACAGACACTGGCACTGTAGCTTCATCGTGCATTGTGGAGAGCATGTACACATCTTTTTTATCAGTGTACCGAAGGGCCAGTAGCTCATTGTGGCGTAAAGCTGACGTTGTGCCCCTACTTTTTTTCCATATGTCAGCTTCTGGGGGAAACCTTTGCGATTTTTTCTTGTTGTGCCACAGGCCACGGTTTCAAAATAAGATAAAAATTTTAATAGCTCTGTGCTGGTGTAAAAATTATCGAGCCACAAATGGTACCCTTTATTTAGCAGGGGTAGTAGGAGATCCCACACAATTTTCCCACTTGTGCCAACGGAATCTGGGCAGCCAGGTGGATCCAAGTGGCTATCCTTTCCCTGGTAGATGCGAAATGCCCAGGTATACCCAGTACTGCATTCACAGAGCTTATAAAATTTTACCCCATAGCGGGACCTCTTGGATGGTATATATTGCTTGAAAAGCAATCTCCCCTTAAATTTCATGAGGGACTCATCAATGCAAATGTCCT
This sequence comes from Bombina bombina, assembly GCF_027579735.1. Taxonomy (NCBI): domain Eukaryota; kingdom Metazoa; phylum Chordata; class Amphibia; order Anura; family Bombinatoridae; genus Bombina; species Bombina bombina. Next base: position 1,026,957,993 of record NC_069503.1, on the reverse strand, counting down.
GCTCAGGTAAATTTTTGGGACAGGTGGCTTATCAGGGGCCTTAGTTTATATAACCTGTCATGCAGGGGGTCATTTTTGGCGGGGCACTTGGTATTATCATTAAAATGGAGAAACCGCAGAAATTGTTCATATCTGTCCCTCTTCATAACCCCTGGAAAAAGAGGGGTAGCCAGGATGGGGTTCTGGCTCCAGTATGAACGAATGCTGGGTTTCTTCACAATCCCCATTATTAATGTCAGGGCCCAAAACTTTTTAATCTCTGGTATGTCAGTGGGGTGCCAGCTATTTTTTCTGACATACAGAGATTGGGGATTTTTGGACAGATACTGGCTGGCATATAAATTTGTTTGAGCAACTATATGCTCAAACATGGTATCTGTCAGAATCAGGGACATATAGTTTATTGGCTCACATACTGGAACATCACTTGTGATGCCAGGAGTCTCAGTAAATTCTGGCATTTCTGGGGCAGTGAAATTTGGGGGTATCCAATTTTGGGCATTTGTGCGACGCCTCCTTTTAGGTGGCGGGCAGGGAGCACCAGCATCAGATGTATCACTCAGGGGCTCTATATCTGATGCCGTAAGGGTTGCGCTGTCAGACAGAGCAGAGAGGGTTTCACTCCCTGAATCTGCGGCAAGAATGGCATAAGCCTCTTCTGCTGAATAGCGTGCCATAAGGGATTTTTTTCAGTACAAATTACCACTTCACCACCACCAATTCCCACTTCACCTTCCCCAAAATCCCACTAAACCACCCCAATTACCACCTCCCAATTACCATCCACCTATTCCCACCCACCCTATTCCCTCAGATTTTTTTTTTTTTTAAATTATGAGTTTTTCTTTTTATATATATATATATATATATATATATATATATATATATATATATATATATATATATATATTTTTACAAACTAAAAAAAAAAAAGGAACTGGGAAGGGTAGTGATTGGGAACAGCAGGGAAGGGGTTAATAATAACTAAAGATCCCCACAAATAAACTTTTGGGCACTGATCAAAGCCCTGAAAGGCTGATCACTGTAATATTAGGCTGATCACAGTAGCAGCTCAGTGATCAGCAGCAGAAACAATATATATATATATATATATATATATATATTTGTAACCCCCACAAATAAACCCCCAAAGCTTTTGATCAACACTGATCAAAGCCCTAACTGGATAACCAAGTTATATTAGGCTGATCACAGTAGCAGCTCTGTGATCAGCAGCAAAAAAAAAATATATATATATATATATGGTATTTATTTTTTTTATATATAGTTTCCCCTCTCTAGCACTACAAACACTAAACTGTCTTCCTCTCTCTCTCTCAGATCGCACTGAGAGCAGAGAGGAAGCGGATACACTTGTAACAGCCAATGATTCCACTCATTGGCTGCTACAGTGTTACAGGGGACAATCGATACACCCCCTCCATGCTGATTGGATCCTGGGGGAGTGCCAGAGGTGCTAGGCACATCCCCCAACCGGATCCACAACAAACAAAATATCGGAGGGGGCACAGGAGCTGAAAACCGCTATGCCGTTCTATTCCGTCATAACGGCTCTAAAGCCCAGTGTAATTATGACGGAATGGAACGGCATAACGGCGTTAAAAGGTTAAGTCCACTCTTTCATGGCATATTAGTATATGCTTCTGTCTGCCAAATATACTTACATAGCTTCTAATAAGATTGGGATAAACATCTCGCAATAATATGAGCTTATATTTGTGCTGCAAAAACAAATATACTTCTATCTGCTAAATATATTTACATATTTCAAATAAAATTGAGATTAACATCTTGCAATAGTATTGAATTATATTTATGCTGCAAATTTTTTTTTTTTTTTTTTGCTTTTTAAAAAATGCCTTTAAATGAAATGGGATCTTAGTCACACAATATGATCATATTCTGCTAAGCCAGTCTACCACTTACAAGGTGTCCCACATCAGACCGGTCCTATACTAACCAGTTTCCACACTGCAGCAAGTCATGTCTACACAGTGTGAAGCTTTCTAGCTTATTGAGTATATTTATCAGGAACACACCTGGGCTGGGTGGCGTGCAGTAACCAAAGGGGAGGGATTTGGTCAGCTCCCTATTTAAGAAATACAACAGAGGGGTTTTTTGGTTACGCACACCACAAAAGGACTGTTTAAACTCAACACACATATTGTGGGAGTGCTACCAAAGTGACCTCTGTTGTATTTCTTAAATAGGGAGCTGACCAAATCCCTCCCCTTTGGTTACTGCACGCCACCCAGCCCAGGTGTGTTCCTGATAAATATACTCAATAAGCTAGAAAGCTTCACACTGTGTAGACATGACTTGCTGCAGTGCGGAAACTGGTTAGTATAGGACCGGTCTGATGTGGGACACCTTGTAAGTGGTAGACTGGCTTAGCAGAATATGATCATATTGTGTGACTAAGATCCCATTTCATTTAAAGGCATTTTTTAAAAAGAAAAAAGAAAAAAAAAAATTTGCAGCATAAATATAAGTCAATACTATTGCAAGATGTTAATCTCAATTTTATTTGAACTATGTAAATATATTTAGCAGATAGAAGTATATTTGTTTTTGCAGCACAAATATAAGCTCATATTATTGCGAGATGTTTATCCCGATCTTATTAGAAGCTATGTAAGTATATTTGGCAGACAGAAGCATATACTAATAGGCCATGAAAGAGTGGACTTAAGTGGTTGGATGTGCACCAAAATATCTTTTGTTGTTTTGTAATTATTTTGGTCACTTTGGTAGCACTCCCACAATATGTGTGTTAAGTTTAAACAGTCCTTTTGTGGTGTGAGTAACCAAAAAAACCCTCTGTTATATATATATATATATATATATATATATATATATACTGTATATATAGACACAACGCAGTTCCATCTCTACCCTCCTTGCGGCAACTGCCTGGGTGCAAATAAATATGAACTAAAGATTGCACTCACAGGTCTTTCATCAACTTAAGTACAAGTACTTTAATGTGGAATGTTTTCTGGGATATAGTCCCCTTCGTTAGCATACAACAGTGATCAAATACACAACTTTTATAGTGCTTGCAAACAAACAAACCTCTTACCCAAATGGCGCCAATCATACGTAAATGGAACGCAACTTGCGTTCCACTGAATAACCAAAACCGGAAGTATAGGTATATCACATCCAGGTATGTGAGTAATGTGAAAACATACTGATTAATAACAGCATTACTTTTAGATTCATAGTGCACAAGAAATAAAACAACATACACATGTGCAACATAAAAATAGGATCATCTTATCCCCATAGTGCGAAAGGATAGTAACCGGTAACGGAGCAACCCTGTGTATAAATGGTTGCTATGGAAATGGCTGCTGCCAAACTTCAGCCAATCAAAGCAGTGTGAATAATTACTTAAAACGAGCAACATTTTTTCTAACCATCTTAGTGTACAGTACTAAAGTAGTGCAACCATGTGTGACATATGTTCAAACATAAAGCCATCTTATATGCATACTGTGATGAGATAATAACTGATATCAGAGCAACCCTACGTGCAAATGGTTGCTATGGATATGGTTAGTATCACTGTCAAACTTATTGTGAAGTGGACTACTACAGTGGTTATACATGTGTAAGAAATATGTACAAATAAAAATATTTATACTATCTCAGTGTGAAGAGTAAGTGATAACACAAAGTGAACATTCTATACTATATGTCACATAATGTTTAGTATACTAGATACGTAATTTAATCACGATTACTATTTCCCTGTGTATATCTCCTTATTAAACACAATAAAAAAAATAAAAACGAAACCTAAAGACTATATCGTAGCAGAATGTTGCAAACTAAATTCCATGTATAATGAAGTACAGGGTGTATCCCTATAATGTTTAAGACAGAATATAGCTATAAAGTGTAGTTAATTTCTACTAAACCCAGTGATATAGTACTTAACAGGAATTGATCATCCTAAGATATCACAAGCATTGTTGGTCAATACTAATCTTCTCACATGGAACGCATTATGTCAGTATCATTAAGCAATACTCTGTAAGTGTATCAAACATATCTGGGTGTCTTTAACCAATCATCCAGCCATATAATCATATATCCATATCACTGTATGTTGAAAATCCACTAGAACAGTATAGTCCACCAACATAGAATAATTGGTATCCTAAATAGCGTATTCCGAAAGCGTGTATTAGATGAGTGTCCACCAATAAGATGCAGGACTTCTACACAGAATGAGGGATACATAATGCTCCCACTCCCTTGTACTGTGGGCATACAGTGAGCGGTGACCCTAACAAGTGGGATCTCTACACACTTAGCACCAAAACAGAGTCACCGCCTCCCAGGGATACACTCCCAGTATGTATCACGCATATCAGAGCTATAGGAATACCTTGAAGTCTGGGGTTGTGTTTAGTCCACCAGGGTGAATTGTACCCAACCGGTAGATCCATTGTGCCTCCCGCATCAGCAACATCTTATTGCGATCACCACCTCTCTCCAAGATAGGAACATGGTCTATAAGGATATACCGAATAGATGAAATAGAATGGCCTTCCCTGGCACAGTGCCTCGCTACAGGTTGGTCTGAGTCACCCCAGAGTAGTGCCATTCTGATGGCATGCCTATGATTGGCTATGGGTTCCCTCAGAGTACCAGATGTTTTTCCCACATAGAAGCTGGAACACAGGAAAAACAATAAATACACCACATGAGTGGTGGTGCATGTTATGGAATGTCTGATGACAAAATTACGGTTGGTGTGTGGATGATGAAAAGAGTTGGTATTAATCAGACCGTTGTATGTAGTGCAACCAAGGCACCGGTATGAACCTTTGATGTTACTCTGTGTACCAGTGGTATAGCTCCATTTAGGATCCGTTTTAACCAGCAAATCTTTCAGGTTGGTACCTCTTTTATAGCCCACCATTGGTTGGAGATTAGTGGCAAAAGACAATCTTGGGTCTGAAGACATGATTGGCCAATGAGCCTGAAGAATTTGTCCCGTCTTCCTAGTGCATGGTGTAAATGTAGTAGACATGATTCGTTTGTCAGAGGAGCCATTCTTGGGTTAGTTTTGGATTAAATCTGACTGTGTCAATGAAGATAGTTCCTTAATCATTTCTTTGACCAAACTCGTTTTATACCCTCTTACGAGGAATTTGTCACCCATTCCAGTCAGCTGGGAAACCCCTGTCGCTGTATCTGAATTATTACGCATCGTCCTAATGAGTTGGGATTTTACAATGCCTTTCAGTAAAGCGCCCCCCCGCAAGTTGATGGCAACTGTCCACCCTAAGAATTGAATTACGATCAGTTGGTTTGTTATACAAAGTTGTGCCTAACTGTTGTGTCTCTTTGTAGACACTGAGGTCTTAGAAATTAATAGTGTGCTCATGGAAAGTCATCTTAAATCTGACTGTACTATCTACATTAGGTAGCAGAGTGAATTTTTAGTGGTTTTAAATTTAGATGTAAAGATAAATTGTTTCAGTATCAAATCATAGACTGACTGCCCAATAGAATATCTGGAGGAGATAGATTAGCGAAAAGAGGCCTTTTGGATTCATAAATTGAAAACCGGTTTTCCCAATGGAATGAATAAGATCTGGTATTTGCAGCTATATACCGGCAACTAATTTTGATGATAAATTGCTCATATACAATAGTAACATAATATTGTTTACAGATGGTTTAATCCTCTTTATTTGTATATATGTTTTCATTATAATATTATTCTTTCTCAAGCATGTATATGATCAACTTGATCATTAATATATAAGAGGCTAAATTTTCCATTCTTGGTATCTTATATACTATAGTGACACAGAGCTAGCTCCCAGGTAAACATACATGTTATCTTTGCATCTAAATTTAAAACCACTAAAAATTCACTCTGCTACCTAATGTACTAAGGAATTAGAATTTATTTTTAAAATACATGCAGAGAAACTGTGTAAAATGTTCATGATTATGTCTGTGAATTTATATAATGAATTTTATACATGAACTAAGTTAGTTCGTTCTTACAATAACGTAACAGTTATTATAATATAGTTTCACAAACAAACTAACATATATACTTCATTAAGATCTCACTATGACTGCACTAATTCATTTAGAGGTGTTTCAAATGTAGAAGAAAAAAGAATCTAGAAGTACTTTCTTTCTGTTCAGCAAATTCCCTCTTTGTTCAATATGCAAGTAAATTGATAGTTAATGTAAATATTGTAGTAACCTATGTAACACTTATGTTAGAAAATGGTAAGATTTGTTGGAGTTGAAGACATTTGGCCATTGTTCAGTAACAACATTTGTTGAAGAGATAGACTGAACATTTGAATTTTGAATTTTGTCCATAAAGGGTTAAGTCGCTCAACTCTTATAAATAGTTTGGAAGGGAGACACCTGCCATCCCTGATGAAGTGCTCAGTCTGAGCAGGAAATGCGTCGGAAGGCAGTCTTTCCCCTGTGTGTTTGGGTAACATTTGTATCTGTGCTTGTATCAATATTTTTAGATGATTGAATAAAAACTTTTTTTACTTTTTACAAAACCAAGTTGTGCCGCCTGCATTTGCTTCCTACAACTCTTCTGGAATTCTTATGTATAGAAAATGTAGGCTGTGCAACAGTGTTGTCCTTCTTTTCTATAGAACCCTTATAGCAATCATACTCACTTTTAGCGGTGTTATCCTTCCCAGGCTACATTTTTACACCCCCTTTTAATAGATTTTCTCCAATAGATTTTTACACAGACTGTTATATAGGTATGATATATGTTATAATTAGTCACATTTTGCACATGCTGTTATTTTAACCCCGGGGGTATATATAAAGACAGGATAACACTGGTGTTCTAGAGCTTGAAAAAGCCCGGTACAGGCCGAAACACGTTGCTCTTTTATCCCTCAGCGGCTTCCGTAGTTGGAGTTTGGTGTTTTCGGAATCATGGCACAAAGTTCTGCTAGACGCCTTCGGCACAATCTCTCAGAAGGGGATCACCTGTAACAGACACGTTTTAAATTTTTCAGGTGTAAGTAAGAAGTAAATACCTTACTGCGGATTTGTTTCTTTTGGTGATTGGAATTTATGTTCCAACAATCCCGATATCTCTCCTCCTCTTGTGTACTATGTCACTTTGTATCTTTAAAACTACATGTTCTTTTATATTCTCTGATTATCAGGTGTGATCATTTGGACTGTATATTGTTTCCATTAAAGGGACAGTACAGTCAAAACTAAACTTTCATGATTCAGATAGGGCAAGCAATTTTAAACAACTTTCCAATTTACTTTTATCATCAAATTTGATTTGTTCCCTTGGTGGTATTTTTGAAAAGCTAAACCTATCTAGGCTCAAACTGATTTCTAAACCGTTGAAAACCGCCTCTTAGCTTAGAGCATTTTGAAAGTTTTTTTCACAGTTAGACAGTGTTAGTTCATCTGTATCATATAGATAAAATTGTGCTCACTCCCATGAAGTTATTTAGGAGTCTTCACTGATTGACTACACTGCATGTCTATCAAAAGCACTTAGATAAGGAGGCTGTCTGCAGAGGCTTAGATACAAGGTAATCACAGAGGTAAAAAAGTATATTAATATGCAGTAACTGTGTTGGTTATGCAAAAACAGGGAATGGGTAATAAAGGGATTATCTATCTTTTTAAATAAGAACATTTTTGGTGTAGACTGTCCCTTTAAATGCCGCATTGTTTAATTTATATCCTGTCTTATAGATACTAATTTAGCTGCACTTAGCAGGGCAGCAGTATTTCTCTCTCTTATGAGTCATTGAATCCAAAATATTCTTTTACCATTTTATCCTTGCAGTAGTCACTGATGTGTCTAATCAATTGTATGCTGGTGAGTTTATCCCAAAATGATGCCCAAGAGTAGCAATAGTACAATTAAATTATAAAACTAGGAAAATTATTGCAAAATAATAACATATAATAGATAAATAAACAGACAGACAAAGATAGATAGATGATAGCTAGAGAGATAATATATTAGATAATCTGTACCCTTCATACACAAATGTTCATTAGAAAGGGATGGAAATAAATAAACTAAATTATATGATTTACTATTAATCCATAAAAATTAATCTATAATGTACATTTTCTAAAATGATTTGTATTTATCAGTCCCTTTAACCCCAGAATATATAGTCTATATGTTGTAATTCCACAATGTTGCTAGCTTCAATCTGTTCTAAAAAAAGAATTGAAACTAACAATAGAAACACAAAACTTCAAATGCAGGTTATCTAATACTAAAAAATATAAATTTATATAATTATAAGAAATTAAAATCTAGAAAAAATTAAAAAGAAATAAAAAAGGGTAAATGAATCACAGAAACATAATACCTGTGTGGGTTAAATCAATTTGACTTCCTTAAATAAAAGTTTACAGTTAGAGATTGGCTCACTTCTGTATTTTTATTTTTTAGTAAAAAATAGCATTCCCTTCAAATAGACTTTCTTTTTTAGAACTGTGTTTATATGTAAATTTGTGATAGTTAACTAGCTAAATAATACTTAAAGGGACACTGAACCCACATTTTTTTCTTTCAGGATTCAAATAGAGCATGCAATTTTAAGCAACTTTCTAATTTGCTCCTATTATGAATTTTTCTTCATTCTCTTGCTATCTTTATTTGAAAAAGAAGGAATCTAAGCTAAGGAGCCAGCAAATTTTTGGTTCAGACCATGGACAGCACTTGTTTATTGGTGCTGTCCAATTAGCAAGGACAACACAGTGTGTTCACCAAAAATGGCCCGGAATCTAAACTTACATTCTTGCTTTTCAAATAAACATACCAAGAGAATGAAGAAAATTTGATAATAGGAGTAAATTAGAAAGTTGCTTAAAATTGCATGCTCTATCTGAATCACGAAAGAAAAAATTTGGGTTCAGTGTCCCTTTAAGTTTGCTTAGCTAGACAAAATAATAATTAAAATTATTTTAATAAATGTAACCTAGTAAAAAAATCTATTTTACTTATAACAATTTACAGTGCTATATATTAATATAAATCAATTTGGCAATGTGTTAAGCATTATGCCTTGCATTAAAAAATATGCTTTGAAAATAAACATACTTCTCTCCTCTCTGACGACACACATGCTGAAGAATTAATATCTCAGCCTATGGTCAATCCTCAGTGTGACCTATTTAGAACAAATAAGGAGGTTTATTTATTCATAAATTTTTACAATATCCCCTTCTTAATATTAATACAATTGACATCTCTTTGTAGAAACAGGACTTTTTTCTTTTTGGTTAAATTTTTTACCGCTATTATACAATAAAAAAAAATATTTCAATATTGTTGACATAGTAAATGTAAATAATTAATTAAATCCTGATTATCACTACTACATAACATGTTTATTTCCCATTTATTAGTAGTAAAATTAGTAGTAAAATGAACGTCTGTACTATTAGTAAATGTTGATCTCATTGGTAGTCGGATAAGATTGTTTGCACCATTGCATCAAAGTAAGGAACAAACCTGAGAATGTTACCCATAAATGATCTGAATTCAAGAGACAGGACGACAGACGGCAAAGCATTTTTACCAAAAAATCTTCTAAAGTATGTAAATAAAGATAATCTGCTTCACTTAATGATTATTTGTGCTGCTTTTTGCTGCTGTTAGTTAAAGAGTGATGTGTCATAATGTTCCCAAATTACATGTCCAGAGTTATAAAACATAGCTATGGAACCACTAATTGTTCACAACATGTAATAAAGCTCTTCTGAACTATTAACATAAGTTATATTCTTTGTGTTCTTACTCTGTAATTATTCATTATATATGTTATAAAACCCACAGGATTAAGTGAGCAGGAAAGAATTGAAGGGGGAAAAAAACAATTTAGATCGCTAAAACCCAAATGTAATATTGCATTTAAATTTCTTTTTTTTTCTTAGTAGCAAAAGTGCAAGGAAAGTTTGTATTGCTATTATGCTAAATATAAGCTACAGGATCTATTAATCACCTATATTAATGGTCAAAGATGTTTTTCTATTAGATGTGGTGTAATAAAAAACAAATATTATAATTGTAAATACATGAGTAGCTGCTCTAACACAAACAGCTTCTTCACTTTACTCTCAACACATTAAGTTTAGGGTAAACTAGAAGACCCCAAGAAGCACTATATCTTCTGTCATGAATGTGGCCTTAATTCTTGTCCAAATAAATTTGTACAAATTAGTAGGTGGCCAATTAAGGTATAAACTTGTACAGGAACAGGAACTTCAAAGACACCAGCCTTCAGGCATACAAATTCCTGTCTTCAAATGGAAATGTAAGGGAAAGTATTCCAGAGAATACTCTTAGGCCATTAACCATAAAATATACCATTTTCTCTTGTAAGGTGTATCCAGTCCACGGATCATCCATTACTTGTGGGATATTCTCATTCCCAACAGGAAGTTGCAAGAGGACACCCACAGCAGAGCTGTAATATAGCTCCTCCCCTAACTGTCATAGCCAGTCATTCTCTTGCAACTCTCAACAAGCTAGGATGTTGTAGGAGAGAGTGGTTAAATATAGTTAGTTTATTTTCTTCAATCAAAAGTTTGTTATTTTTAAATAGTACCGGAGTTGTGCTATTTTATCTCAGGCAGTAAATAGAAGAAGAATCTGCCTGAGGTTTCTATGATCTTAGCAGGCTGTTACTAAGATCCATTGCTATTCTCACATATGTCTGAGGGGATTACACAGATGAGGTAACTTCAGCGAGAGAATGGCGTGCAGTTTATTCTGCTATCAGGTATGTGCAGTTATACTTTTTTCTAGAGATGGAAAACACTAGAAAATGCAGCTGATACCGGATTAATGTAAGTTAAGCCTGAATACAGTGATTTAATAACGACTGGTATCATGCTTACTCCCAGGGGTAATACCCTTATGATATTGCAATATAAACGTTTGCTGGCATGTTTAATCGTTTTTATATATGCATTGGTGATAAAACTTTATTGGGGCCTAGTTTTTTCCACATGGCTGGCTTAAATTTTGACTAGAAACAGTTTTACTGAGGCTTTCCACTGTTATAGTATAAAAGTTACAGTTGGTGCAGTTAAAATTACAAACTGTGACATCCAGCTTCCCTCAGGAGTCCCCTGTATGCTATAGGACATCTCTAAAGGGCTCAAAGGCTTTCCAAAGTCGTTTATTGGGGAAGGTAGGACCACAGCTTGCTGTGGCAGTTGGTTGTGACTGTAAAAAAAAAAAAAAAAAAAGTCTATTTCGTTTTTTTGATCCGTTTTTTGAACTAAGGGGTTAATCATCCATTTGCAAGTGGATGCAATGCTCTGCTAGCCTATTACATACACTGTAAAAATTTCGTTTGATTTACTGCATTTTTTCACTGTTTTTCAAATTCTGACAAAATTTGTTTCTCTTAAAGGCACAGTACCGTTTTTTATATTTGCTTGTTAACTTGATTTAAAGTGTTTTCCAAGCTTGCTAGTCTCATTGCTAGTCTGTATAAACATGTCTGACATAGAAGAAACTCCTTGTTCATTATGTTTAAAAGCCATGGTGGAACCCCCTCTTAGAATGTGTACCAAATGTACTGATTTCATTTTATGCAATAAAGATCATATTCTGTTTTTAAAAAAATTATCACCAGAGGAATCTGATGAGGGGAAAGTTATGCCGACTAACTCTCCCCACGTGTCAGACCCTTTGACTCCCACCCAAGGGACTCATGCTCAAATGGCGCCAAGTACATCTAGGGCGCCCATAGCGTTTACTTTACAAGACATGACGGCAGTCATGGATAATACACTGTCAGCGGTATTAGCCAGACTACCTGAACTTAGAGGTTAGCGAGATAGCTCTGGGTTGAGACAGAATGCAGAGCATACTGACGCTTTAAGAACCATGTCTGATACTGCCTCACAATATGCAGAAGCTGAGGAAGGAGAGCTTCAGTCAGTGGGTGATGTTAATGACTCAGGAAAGATACCTGATTCTAATATTTCTACATTTAAATTTAAGCTTGAACACCTCCGCGTGTTGCTTAGGGAGGTTTTAGCTGCTCTGAATGACTGTGATACCATTGCAGTGCCAGAGAAATTTTGTAGACTGGATAAATGCTTTGCAGTGCCGGTGTGTACTGATGTTTTTCCAATACCTAAAAGGTTTACAGAAATTATTAATATGGAATGGGATAGACCAGGTGTGCCGTTCTCTTCCCCTCCTATTTTTAGAAAAATGTTTTCCAATAGACGCCACCACACGGGACTTATGGCAGACAGTCCCTAAGGTGGAGGGAGCAGTTTCTACTCTAGCAAAGCGTACTACTATCCCTGTCGAGGACAGTTGTGCTTTTTTAGAGCCAATGGATAAAAAATTAGAAGGTTACCTTAAGAAAATATTTATTCAACAAGGTTTTATCCTACAGCCCATTGCATGTATTGCCCCTGTCACTGCTGCTGCGGCGTACTGGTTTGAGTCTCTGGAAGAGGCTTTACAGGTAGAGACTCCATTGGATGACATACTTGGCAAACTTAAAGCACTTAAGCTAGCCAATTATTTTATTTCTGATGCCATTGTTCATTTGAATAAACTAACGGCTAAGAATTCTGGTTTTGCTATACAGGCGCGCAGAGCGCTATGGCTTAAATCATAATCAGCTGACGTGACTTTAAAATCTAAGCTACTTAACATTCCCTTCAAGGGGCAGACCCTATTCGGGCCTGGTTTGAAGGAGATTATTGCTGATATCACGGGAGGAAAAGGTTGTGCCCTTCCTCAGGACAGGTCCAAATCTAGGGCCAAACAGTCTAATTTTCGTGCCTTTCGAAACTTCAAGGCAGGTGCGGCATCAACTTCCTCTAATAATAAACAAGAGGGAACTTTTTCTCAATCCAAGACGGTCTGGAGACCAAATCAGACCTGGAAAAAAGGCAAGCAGGTCAAAAAGCCTGCTGCTGCCTCTAAGACAGCATGAAGGAACGACCCCCTATCCGGTAACGGATCTAGTAGGGGGCAGACTTTCACTCTTCGCCCAGGCGTGGGCAAGAGATGTTCAGGATACCTGGGCTTTGGAAATTATATCCCAGGGATATCTTCTGGACTTCAAAGCTTCCCCCCCAAAAGGGAGATTTCACCTTTCACAATTATCTGCAAACCAGATAAAGAGTGAGGCATTCTTACACTGTGTACGAGGCCTCCTAGTTATGGGAGTGATCCATCCAGTTCCAAAGGAGGAACAGGAACAGGGTTTTTACTCAAATCTGTTTGTGGTTCTCAAAAAAGAGGGAACCTTCAGACCGATTTTGGATCTAAAGATCTTAAACAAATTCCTCAAAGTTCCGTCGTTCAAGATGGAAACTATTCGTACCATCCTACCACTGATCCAGGAGGGTCAATATATGACTACAGTGGATCTAAAGGATGCTTATCTTCACATTCCGATACACAAAGATCATCATCGGTTTCTCAGGTTTGCCTTTCAAGACAGGCATTACCAGTTGTAGCTCTTCCCTTTGGATTAGCTACAGCCCCAAGAATCTTTACAAAGGTTCTAGGGTCGCTTTTGGCGGTCCTAAGGCCGCGGGGCATAGCAGTAGCTCCTTATTTAGATGACATCCTGATACAGGCGTCAAACTTCCAAATTGCCAAGTCTCATACGGACGTAGTACTGGCATTTCTGAGGTCGCATGGGTGGAAAGTGAATGAGGAAAAGTGTTCTCTATCCCCACTCACAAGAGTTTCCTTTCTAGGGACTCCAGGTTATCAAAGCTTCTAAATTCCTGTCGGGTTCTTCATTCCATTCCGCGCCCTTTTTGGTGGCTCAGTGTATGGAAGTAATCGGCTTAATGATAGCAGCAATGGACATAGTGCCGTTTGCACGCTTACATCTTAGACCGCTGCAACTATGCAGGCTCAGTCAGTGGAGCGGGGATTACACAGATTTGGCCCCTCAACTGAATCTGGACCAAGAGACCAGGGATCCTCTTCCCTGGTGGCTATCTCGGGTCCATCTGTCCAAAGGTATGACCTTCGCAGGCCAGATTGGACTATTGTAACAACAAATGCCAGCCTTCTAGGTTGGGGTGCAGTCTGGAACTCCCTGAAGGCTCAGGGATCGTGGACTCAGGAGGAGTCTCTCCTTCCAATAAATATTCTGGAACTAAGAGCGATATTCAAGGCTCTTCAGGTTTGGCCTCAGTTAGCAACTCTGAGGTACATCAGATTTCAGTCGGTCAACATCACGACTGTAGCTTACATCAACCATCGAGGGGGAACAAGAAGTTCCCTAGAGATGTTAGAAGTTTCAAAAATAATTCACTGGACAGAGATTCACTCTTGCCACCTATCAGCTATCCATATCCCAGGTGTAGAGCACTGGGAGGCGGATTTTCTAAGTCGTCAGACTTTTCATCCGGGAGAGTGGGAACTCCATCCGGAGGTATTTGCACAACTGATTCTCCGTTGGGGCAAACCAGAACTGGATCTCATGGTGTCTCGCCAGAACGCCAAGCTTCCGTGTTACGGATCCAGGTCCAGGGATCCCAAGGCGACACTGATAGATACTCTAGCAGCGCCCTGGTCTTTCAACCTGGCTTATGTGTTTCCACCGTTTCCTCTGCTCCCTCGACTGATTGCCAAGATCAAGCAGGAGAGAGCATCAGTGATTCTGATAGCACCTGCGTGGCCACGCAGGACCTGGTATGCAGATCTAGTGGACATGTCATCCTTTCCACCATGGTCTCTGCCTCTGAGACAGGACCTTCTACTTCAGGGTCCTTTCAACCATCCAAATCTAATTTCTCTGAGGCTGACTGCCTGGAGATTGAATGCTTGATTTTATCAAAGCGTGGCTTCTCCGAGTCAGTTATTGATACCTTAATACAGGCACGAAAGCCTGTCACCAGGAAAATTTACCATAAGGTATGGCGTAGATATCTTTATTGGTGTGAATCCAAGGGTTACTCATGGAGTAAGGTCAGGATTCCTAGGATTTTATCTTTTCTCCAAGAAGGTTTGGAAAAAGGATTGTCAGCTAGTTTCTTAAAGGAACAGATTTTTGCTCTGTCTATTCTTTTGCACTAGCGTCTGGCAGATGTTCCAGACGTTCAGGCATTTTGTCAGGCTTTAGTTTGAATCAAGCCTGTGTTTAAACCTGTTGCTCCACCATGGAGCTTAAACTTGGTTCTTAAGGTTCTTCAAGGAGTTCCGTTTGAACCTCTTCATCCCATAGATATCAAACTTTTATCTTGGAAAGTTCTTTTTTTTTTTTTTGGTAGCTATTTCCTCGGCTCGTAGAGTCTCTGAGCTATCTGCCTTACAATGTGATTCTCCTTATCTGATTTTTCATACGGATAAGGTAGTCCTGCGTACCAAACCTGGGTTCTTACCTAAGGTGGTATCTAACAAGAATATCAATCAAGAGATTGTGGTTCCATCCTTGTGTTACACAATCTGGACGTGGTCTGTGCTTTAAAGTTTTACTTACAAGCTACTAAAGATTTTCGTCAAACATCTGCTTTGTTTGTTGTCTACTCTGGACAGAGGAGAGGTCAAAAGGCTTTGGCAACCTCTTTTTCTTTTTGGCTAAGAAGCTTAATCCACTTAGCCTATGAGACTGCTGGACAGCAGCCTCCTGAAAGGATTACAGCTCATTCCACTAGAGCTGTGGCTTCCACTTGGGCCTTTAAAAATGAGGCTTCTGTTGAACAGATTTGCAAGACGGCGACTTGGTCTTTGCTTCATACTTTTTCAAAATTTTACAAATTTGATACTTTTGCTTCTTCGGAGGCTATATTTGGGAGAAAGGTTTTACAGGCAGTGGTTCCTTCCATTTAAGTTCCTGCCTTGTCCCTCCCTTCATCCGTGTACTTTAGCTTTGGTATTGGTATCCCACAAGTAATGGATGATCCGTGGACTGGATACACCTTACAAGAGAAAACACAATTTATGCTTACCTGATAAATTTATTTCTCTTGTGATGTATCCAGTCCACGGCCCGCCCTGTCATTTTAAGGCAGGTAATTTTTAAATTTAAACTACAGTAACCACTACACCCTATGGTTCCTCCTTTCTCGGCTTGTTTTTGGTCGAATGACTGGCTATGACAGTTAGGGAAGAAGCTATATTACAGCTCTGCTGTGGGTGTCCTCTTGCAACTTCCTGTTGGGAATGAGAATATCCCACAAGTAATGGATGATCCGTGGACTGGATACACCACAAGAGAAATAAATTTATCAGGTAAGCATAAATTGTGTTTTTATATCAATGAAAAATGGATATTCTTGCTCTTTTACCAGCACATTAGTGCAAACTGTTTAAAGGGACACTGAACCCAAATTTTTTCTTTTGTGATTCAGGTAGAGCATGCAATTCTAAACAACTTTCTAATATACTCCTATTAGAAAATGTTCTTCATTCTCTTGGAATCTTTATTTGAAAAGCAAGAATGTATATATAAATGCTGGCCCATTTTGGTGAACAACCTGGGTTGTTCTTGCTGATTGGTAGATAAATTCATCCACCAATAAACAAGTGCTGTCCAAGGTTCTGGACTTTCTTTTTCAAATAAAGATAGCAAGAGAACGAAGAAAAATTGATAATAGGAGTAAATTAGAAAGTTGTTTAAAATTGCATGCTCAATCTGAATCACAAAAGACAAAATTTGGGTTCAGTGTCCCTTTAACTCCTGACTTTGATTCTAAATCTTTTACAGATATTGGTTGCACCTCTAATACATATTCTGATTTTCTTTTTTATGTGATTGTTATAATCTAATTCTTGAAAGCAACCTAGTTAATCTTATTAACCAATAAGAATGGTTGAAATTATGTATGCTTAATTTTAAGATTTAGCTTCTCTATCTTCAATTCTGATTGGTTAATATTATTAACCAATCAATATTATCTATTGCTGGGTTGTAAATAGGATGAAATCCTGAACAATGCCCACTGCAAAAAGGAAGATGAGGACCTACTGATGATTGCCATGGCTCAGCAACAGTTCAAAAAAGGGACTTTAATGGATTTTTTTAATTTTTTTATTTAGTTATCTCTTATTTTTTATAATTTGTCAGGTTTAGGTGTATGGAGAGGTGTTCTGTCTTATGTTTTATCATGTGTTCTAGTGTTTGCTTTTTTTGCTACTTCAGTAAAGAGTGTGTTTGAGGTTTTGTTGGGTTTTTTTTTATTATTACTTTTTATAGAGACAGTGTGCAGTTTTTCCATAAGTTAAGTTTGTAAATGTGGTTTGCATTTGGGGAGAGGTTACTTATATGGGATAGGTTTGTTTAGGGGCATTTAGGGGTATATTTATAAAGTCGAATTTGCAACTTTTGAGTTTTTTTGGTGCAGATTAGCATGAGCACAAATTAAAGTAGTCAAACCTGCTTCTTTATTTTCTCCACCACCTCAGAGGTGGCAAGATAAATCACTCCAACAGTTGCTTGTTTGGAGTTATTGACAGTTTTTCCAAAGATCACATAAAGTCTCAGGGGTTGTCTCATAATCCATCATGTCTTCAAACCATTACGCTTATCATGGATATCAATAGATACTTCCGATGTTGATTCTTAACACTGAAACTTGAAATGGTTATGCAGTTTTCAGTTATTTTTCTTGTAAATAAATGTCTCTTCAGAAAGGCAGCAGTAACCACACCAACCTGATTCCCCCACCTATGTTAATCTTAACCATGACCCTGTCTAAGCCACACCTAAAGAACTATCTATGCAAGTCCCCCTATTGGTAACACTTCTTCATATGTACCCTCATTATTAAAAGCAAAATGTATTAAGAAAGATAGCAGGCAGAAAAGTTCTCAAGTCGAGAATCCATCTTCCTGCAATTGCCACTTGCAATGCAGCATCATGTGGCAAAATTTAACATTGCACAAGATTTCTCTTATGTAATGACACTCCCTGCTCTTGAATTACTAATTATTTTGATATATTTGGAAAGAACTCTTATAATTCAAATACAAATTGAAGAGGTTTTTGTGTCAATCATCCTCGCACATTATCGGTCAGATTACGAGTGGTGCGCTAACAGTTATGCTCAAGCAAAAAGGGGTTTATTGCGGTTGATTGCACAAGTCGGGTTTACCGCCCGTATTACAAGTTGAAAGTAAACATGATCATTTGAGTGCAATTGAAGTTAACGTGTGTCGGGATAGAGAGTCCTCAGAGCTCTGGTTAAGGGGACAGTCTACTCCAGAATTTTTATTGTATAGATAATCTCTTTATTACCCATTCCCAAGTTTTGCATAACCAACACGGTTATATTAATATACTTTTTATCTCTTTGTATCTAAACCTTGGCAGACTGCCCCCTTATTTCAGTTCTTTTGGCAGACTTGCATTTTAGCCAATCAGTGCCCTTTCATAAGTAACTCCACAGGCTTGAGCACAATGTTATCTATATGGAACACATGAACTAACACCATCTAGCTGTGAAAATCTGTCAAATGTATTCAGATAAGAGGCGGCCTTCAAGAGCTTAGAAATTATCATATAAGCCTACCTAGGTTTAGCTTTCAACTAAGACTACCAAGAGAACAATGAAAATTTGATGATAAAAGTAAATTGGAAGTGGGGGTCGTATCCAAGCAGCAGCACTAAGCAGTTGTATCCTTCTTGAGCTCTGGGAGAAAAATCAGTAATCCGCCAATTACTGTGATAAATTAATAGCTTTTATCAAAATTACGATTGTTATCGTTCTTAAAATCTACTACCAAATTTTCAGCCCAAATCGCTGTGTTAATGATCCTAGAGTCAGAATTGGACAATTGAGGCCTGTAACGGTGGAAATCTCACTGGCAGCGTCCCCCCTCCAGAACTCCGGGGTATCTAGCCAGAACCGGTTACATTTAACACTGGTATCAACATCTTGGGTTTCCTAGAGCTTACATTGTCTTTCTATACAAGCACAAACCCTTAAGCAACTTGACAACGCAGCAAACAACAACGCTGAAATATACAGCAGCCATGTGGATTGACAACTTTCCTGACAAAATGAACCCTCAACTCGCTAAAATAGAGGCCATGCTACAATCTATAATGGACAGAACTGTCAGGGTTTTTTCCCTGCTTTGTTTGCCATGTGCTGCTGGCAGCCATTTTACTCACCTCTCTTGCTGACTCTGGTGCATAGTGTGTGATGCTGCTCATTTACTGCATGCCCTTTTATGGCCAGACTGGTGTACATCATCCATGTGAGACAGGTTGCAGTCTCAGAATTGCAATGTCATCACTTATTATTTAAAGGGCCTCTGTTCAGTATGCTTTGCCCTTGCGTTGTCTCAGACCTGTTTGTGAGAGTTCCTGTTCCTGTGTATTACCTGGCTGTCTGACGTCCCTCCTGGTTCCTGATCCCTGGCTTGTTCCTGACTCTGCTGTTCTCCTTGTTCCTGATTCCGGCTCATCTGACTACTCGCTTTGGCTCCTGACTCGGCTCGTCTGACTATTCGCTTTGGCTCCTGACTCGGTTCGTCTGACTACCATCTTTGGTTTTGACTCCTGGCTTGTTATTTGACTTGTGGACTTTTTTTTTATTATTTTTTGCTATTAATAAAGGTGTGATTATTTTTGCACTTCTCATCTCAGTCTGATTCCTGGCACCCTGACAAGAATGCCCTCAGAACAAGAATTACAATACCTAATTGAAAAAGCAGGGCTTGAATATCTGAAAGCCACTCACAGCAATATACAAATTTACCAGTATGGAGCCATGGACGCCATCTCTCAGATTTCCCCACGAAGCAAGGAGCCCACTCACAAAGGAAAGGACAAGATCATCCCTGCTCCTAAACTACCATCAGTATCTCAATATGAGATATTGTTTGAGACATGGCAAACCGAAACAGACAAAGATGACACAGTTCCTCCGGACTTCCCTGGTGCCGCAGCCTAGCTCTCCCTAAAGCTAATTACAAAAACTCATTGCAAGGATCTTGCCCACCTAAGTCAGCACTGTACAACGCTTTTGTGACTAACACACAGGTCGTAAAGAACTTACAACTTATGTATTTGGCAGAAGATTACAGTCATTGTTTCTTATACAAAACTCTTGGAACTGTTACCCACCTAGCGAAACACAGGATCACCCCCTGGAAGGATTCTACGTATCTTTCTCTAATTGATAATGAAAAACTGTCTTAATCTAAAACACACCTGCCTTTCATATGTGCTAAGGGACTTACACTTATACCTTCTGTGGACTAACACAAGTAATTCAGCTACAAATTACGGCAGCATAAATAGCATACCACAGATAAGTTTATAATATAGTTTGGACTCTTATAATCTCTATGAACAATTAAAATGAGGGGTTAATATTTAACGAACAAATTCTACACTACTGTTACCATAACCCTAATTGGGTAAATACGGTAAATGCAAAGCTTTAATGTTTCATAGTTTTATTTAAATACATTTTTTATTGAGGTTGTGTAGGTTGTTACATACAGACTCACTAGTAGACAGTAACAACATTGTGATAGGACATACATTTTTAGTATATAAACCTAGCGAAATAGCAGATCCATAATGACTTTAGGTATATATCCTGGAAAACTTTGAAATAATAAGAACACTGTGCCTTTAGAGTGTGTAGCTTAGTCTATTATTCTGCCTATCTGTAAAAGGAGATATCAATCTACAAAAAGGAATAAGTAAGTGAGAGTAACAGTCTAGTATGAATTGAACTAGTATGTCCGTAAGAATTTTGTATCAGAACCTCGATTTTATAATATAGAAAGAATAAGAATAGACCCCGCAATGCAGTGGAAAACATAAAATAGTTTATCTATTCGAAGAGTATTGGGGAAGGGAAATTCAGCGGGCAAGAGCCGCTCTAATTGAGATAAAGGGGGAGGGGGGGGCAGAGCCAGCCAGGATGTCAGACTGATAAAACTTTTGGGTCTCTGAATTTTTTGAGCATAAAACAGGTGAGGATATCTCCGATTAATATTATGTGTAGAGGAGGAAAACTTTTAAAAAAAAAAAAAAATGGCTGTAACCCGTATGAAACTGTTTTTTGTGTCTATGAAAAAAAAGAAAAAATGTTAGTTGTATATGCTCAACTCTATTAGAAAAACGCTAGTTAGGGTTGTGTAATAACTAGTGGCATGTAGAGTGCGTATCATTAAACATATATATATATATATATATATATATATACAAAATAAGTCACCCTGTCTCAGCTGCTAACAGTGCGAAGCTTAGGCACAGAATAAGAGTGTTGAAGAAGCCACCTATATAAAGGTATTAAGTAATCTACTATTGGTTTGTATATAATGTAGGAGGATCTTTTGACCAAAGCCTCGCCCATATCTTATATATTTCCTGTCTAGATATGGGAGATAGGAACACAAACAATAACTTTAGTCAGAGGCTAGTATATATACAGTGATAATGAAGTAAGATCCAAAATGGCAGAACATTGCCAAGTTATTAATTAGAAGCCTCCTAAAGCAGGCTGCTTGAGAGTAAAACCTATTTGGAGTATTTAGCATATTTGCAACAAATAGAGCACATAGTATTTACCCATTGGCAAGCAAAGAACTCACTACTATCAAATAGGCACATATTTCTGTTAATTTATTGTGAGGGGGTACATGTGATAAAGTGTAGGGGGATCTAGATAGACTTTATAAATAACTTGTACCGATGTGAGAATCGACCTGCATATGGCGTGAGTGGACCTGTTCTTAGTGTGATATTATGCTAACTTCATGATATATGTAGAGGAAGGAGGGGCGTGGTCTGTGACTTACATATTCCTAACATAAAAGTCCAATATAAACTAGGTAAGTGATGCAAGTGAAAATTACACCTTCCCTAGCTACTATTGTTGTAGAGTGAGCCTAGAAATAGTATTCATAGACAGCAAAGACAATAAAGCAACAATATGGTCACACAGGGTCAGGACCGTTTTCCCTGAGCAGTTCAGATTAACAACACACAGCTTTACTTCTATGGAGACATGCTAGACTGTGGATCTTCATCCACAAGTATCTGTATCCAGTTAGAGTTCTGAAAGATGGGATCGTTGCGTGCTCCAGATAAGACAAATGTTTATTTCTCTGTGAGAGCAGTAGTTACTATCACAATGCACCACATGGGCTTCAGGCGGAAAAATGCTGCGGATCTATATATGCATTCAGTGTATCCACATGGTAGATCAGGTGGTTAACCTATACCTAATCTATGAGGTATTAACAAGAAAAGTAGAGCCCCCTCAGCTATCAACCACCAGGCTATCTCAGTGTCTGTGAAAGGTACGGGTTTGTCGGCAATCAGTTGCACTTTCAGCAGAGCATCTAGTTGCTGTCTAACAGGTCCTATTGCCGGTGTCCAAGGATGTGGTAGTCGCCTCCGGGAAGTTAGCCAGTATGTTGTGCAAAGCTGTGTACGTGTCTGGTGCGCCCCATCGCTATGGTTCTCAGGCTTCTTTGTGTACTGACCTCCGATTCTAGGTGTAGAGGGGACCAATCCAGGGAGCCGGTCAGGCATATTGGTACTCCGCTTGAGCCCGGAAGGTGGCCGCATCAATCCCGGCGTCAGCAGAGGGCTTAGTTGGGATGAGGTTGACTGTTGTAGGTCGGTGAGGTTGCTGGTCATGCTCAGCTGCGTCATATGGTGGGGTGTCAAGGGACCCTTGTTGCTTCTTATTCCGGGTCTCATTCCTGGACAGTATTTTGTCATCTGATGAGGAGGCTGTAGATATGCCATCCGTAAGGAGTAAAGTCTCATCCATAGGGAAAGTGCCGCAGCTGCGTACTTTGCAGAGCGAGGTTAGATCCGCAAACTGATAGTACATTTTGGTCTCCAAGTCCCATAGGAGGGATCTCATTATTATATGTAGTTCCCCCATAGTGGGGTAATGTCTCATGCGTGATGTGCTCTGTAGGTGTTCACACTTTGGATATGTGCCTTATCCATCCGGGTTCTGTGTACATGCGATTGCAGCTCAATTGTCAGGGACTAGGCAGAAGGGGGTTCAAAGGCCCTGGTCAGTGAAGCGGTCCTCAGTTCAATAGCTCTCCTTGATCCATTAAGAAGAGAAAGGGAAAAGAGTTCTCCCGTTATTGTCTCCGCTCACAAAGAATGTTTGGTAGAGTCTTAGAGATATGAGCGCCATTTCCCGCCGTCAGGCCTCTTCATGGTAGAGTGCTATTCCACTGAAACAGCTCTAAAGACTTATCTAAATGTGCCTTCTTTGAGGGTGTTACGAAGAATACTTGTCCATAAAGCTTGTCGCTCCGCTCTTCCCTGCACGCTAGGACGAAGTGACTTGGCAACAATGCCAATGTTTCATAGTTTTAAATGGTGTTAAGTTTACATGTTATTCAATTAGTTTGTTTTCTATTATCGGTATATATTTTCCATAACTATACCTAGCGTTGTCTTAGATACTGTTATGTTTAGAGGACTTATTAAATTCAAACCGCCTCATTATTGTAATGCATTTTCATTAAACACCGGATCTTCCTTATGCGGCCAGTGGCCAGGGCGGCAGAGTTGAGGACTATACAGGATAATTCCTAGTGCTTACTTGTTTATTACATAGCAGTTATACAAACTACCATAGAAAATATAGAAGCCTAGCATCTCCTTTACTTATCTGATAGATACACTGCCCCAATAAAAGATCTGTTAGTTAAAAACAACAAGGGACATAGCTGGTTAATGTATACCCTTTATTTAGAAATAGCACACTCCAACTGCAGGTCTGTAATTTTGTATCCTTACCTGCTTCAATCACATCTAATGCCATTCTTTAATTAGATATTTGAAAGTACAAGGTGATATTTATGTGGACATACTACATTGTCAAATACTGACCCAATTTTAGGTTTCTTTTCCATATACATCTTTTTCATACTAATCGGTTCATATAATTTTCTTTTTATTATTTTTACTGATTCTAAGGTAACCCCATTATCACCTTTATTTCACTTTTATTTAAGATCCAAGAGAGGTCAACTTTGTTTCAGCTGGGCATACGAATGGTGCATTATGTGGAAATAATTGTTATAAGAGTTTATTTATGTAATGCATCTTTCTGTAACAACTATGATGATGTATATTGTGTATACTAAAACTCTGTTGTATAACTTCAATTTGTTTCAATAAAGCTTTTTTTGAAAATAAAACAAAAAAGGTAAATTGGAAGCATGTTATAAAAAGTAAATTGGAAGCATGTTTAAAATTACATTCCCTATCTGAATCATGTAAGTTTAATTTTGACTAGACTGTCCCTTTAACTGTTTTGTGAAACAAAAAAGTGTCATAAAACACATCAAATCAACATTACAAAGCACACTTACACTCATAATAATATGATAAAAAAAAGTGTAAATAAAATGCAGAAAAAAGTTATAAGGGCTCAAAGAATTGAGGTCTTGAGTGTTAGAAAAAAGGCAGACAAAGGGCTTTAACATAGAGATACATACACAAGTCTAAATATAAAATACATAGATAAAATCCTGCTTAGGAGCTGCAAATCTTGCAGGATTAGGCAGAGTTATATATCTGCCACTCCTGATCGGCTGACCAGCTGTGTTCTGAGCAGGAGTTGCATGGCTTGTGGGTTCAGAGTGGGACTTTACCTGTGTTTTTAACCCCTTTGCAGAAGTTAAACACATAAATTACCTAAGTTTAATAGAGGAAACATTGCACAGTTTAAAAAATTAAATGATGCATTTGAATGTCCCTTTAATAAACTTATACAAAATGTATTAGTAGATTACAATGAATTATTTGAGCAGGGTCTTTTCTGAATCACCTTAAATGAAGAGAAGAGTGGAGGAAAATGTATACTTGTAGCTATAATACTAAGGGACTGATTACAAGTGGAGCGCAAATGTTTGCACTCGAGCGATAAGGTAAGGGGTTTATTGTGGGGGTTTGCGCTCATCGGGCTTACCGCTGGTATTACAAGTTGAAAATAAACATGATCTCTTGAGTGCAATCACGATTTACCCTGAAATGATTACCGCAACTTCAGAGCTCTGGTTAAATGTTTTGCATACAAAAGTTGCACAAAACACATAAAAAATACATTACAAAGTACAATGACACTCATAACAATACCATCTAATAAAAATGATTTAAATTAAATATTGCACACAAGTTATAAAGGCTCAAAGATATGAGATCTCAGGTGTTATATATATATATATGTGTTCATATGTATTTATATATCTATATATGTATTTACAGACATATATCCCATTATATAAAAGGCCAAATGTGTTTGTCCGAAGCTGTCATGCACAGTAGAGACAGCACAAGGACAAAAACACCTGGCCTTTGAGATCCCTACCTGATCTGCGGCAGAGGTGGGCGTGGCCGGGCATGATCGGGGGCGTGGCCGGATGTGAAGGGTGCGTGGTTGGGCGTGAAGGTCCGTGAAGGGGGCATGGCCGGGCGTGAAGGGGGCATGGCCGGGTGTGAAGGGGGCATGGCCGGGCGCGGTCGCTCGCAAGATAAAGGGGAGAGAGATAGAGAGGTGGGAGAGATAAAAAGAGGGGAGAGAGAGAAAGGGGAGAGAGAGAGAGGGGGGAGAAAGAGAGAGGGGGGAGAAAGAGAGAGGGGGAGAGGGGGGGAGAGAGAGAGAGAGAGAGAGGGGGGGGAGAGAGAGAGAGAGAGAGAGGGGGGAGAGATAGAGAGAGGGGGGAGAGGGGGGGAGAGGGGAGAGAGAGAGCGCAAAAGAGAGTGGGGAGAGAGAGAGCGCAAAAAAGACTGGGAGGAGAGAGAGAGCGTAAAAGAGAGGGGGGAGAGAGAGAGCGCAAAAGAGAGGGTGGGAGAGAGCGCAAAAGAGAGGGGGCGAGAGAGAGGGCAAAAGAGGGGGGAGAGAGTGCAAAATAGAGGGGGAGAGAGCGCAAAAGAGAGGGGGGAGAGAGAGCGCAAAAGAAAGGGGAGAGAGAGAACGCAAAAGAGAGGGGGAGAGAGAGAGCGCAAAAGAGAGGGGGAGAGAGCGCAAAAGAGAGGGGAGAGAGAGCGCAAAAGAGAGGGGGAGAGAGCACAAAAGACAGGGGGAGAGAGAGAGCGCAAAAGAGAGGGGGGAGAGAGAGCGCAAAAGAGAGGGGGGAGAGAGAGCGCAAAAGAGAGGGGGAGAGAGAGAGCTCAAAAGAGAGGGAGAAAGAGAGAGCAGAAGAGGGGGGATAAAGAGAGGGAGAGAGACAGCAAAAGAGAGGGGAAAGTGCACAAAAGAGAGGGGGAAAGCGCAAAAGAGAGGGGGGAGAGTGCAAAAGAGAGGGAGGGGGAGAGAGAGCGCAAAAGAGGGGGGGAGAGAAAGAGAGCACAAAAGAGAGGGGGAGAGAGCGCATAAAAGAGAGGGAGAAAGTGCGCAAAAGAGAGGGGGGAGAGAGCTCAAAAGAGAGGGGGAGAGAGCGCAAAAGAGAGGGGGAGAGAGAGAGCAAAAGAGAGGGGGAGGGAGAGAGAGAGCAAAAGAGAGGGGGAGGGAGAGAGCGCAAGGGGTGGGACCGCTGTACTGCAAAAAATGGCCCGTGTGAACGGGCTTTAGGACTAGTACACATATAAAAACATAAATATATATATATATCTGTACACATATATAGACACGTGCATTGGAGCCGTTTACAGTTAAGTAGATGAAAAAATGTTAAAGCATATTTATGCAATATTCATATTTAATAACTATGTATTTATTGTAAATATTTCACATTCCAATGTTCTGCACATGGGAGAATATATTCTAAGTATTTATAAATAGATATTCCTATATATATCTATACCTATTTATAATCATCTCTATATATAGATATAGATATTTTTTTTTACCAAAAAAACATCAGATCTATAGACAGGTATTTATGAATAAATAGAACATATTCTGTTATTTGAAGAACATTGGAATTAAAAATATTCATATTTACTTGTCGGGTTAGGGCAAATAAGAATATTTGATTTGGTTTGCGCGAGAGTGGGGTGCTAGGTTTTTTTCCACTTTTTTTTCTCTATTGACTTCTATAAGGGGAGATGTGAATGCGCACAGGATATTCGAACTTCAGCTTTTGCGTTTGTCGGGTTATCGCAAGAGCGAAAACAGTTTACTTCAACTTGTAATATGATTGCAAACCGACAAGTGCAAAAAGCTTACTTCTAGCGCAATTAACGCTTGAGCGGAAGAGTTCATTTGCATTCCACTTGTAATCCGGACCTAAATGTGTGAACAACCATGCACATTCATATCGCATACATAAGGTTTGTGAATTGTTACCAAATGTCCCTTTTTTTATAGGAAACACGGAAATTCAAATTCTTGATATAAAGACGTAAAATCATTTGATAAAACAAACATGCACAGCAGCTTGCAAGTTATATATAATGTCCCTTTAAGAACCTATTACACTGAATTCATATTAGATTAGAATAGCAAATCCTGAGACACTTCTTCAAAAAATATGTTCTAAAAATCTTAGATATACAGTGGTTTTGCTATGTTTAACAGCTTATTTTATAATTGAGAAATTATGGTCTACAATAAATACAGATGTTAGTCAGAGTCGATGTGGTTTGGAAATGTAATTTAAATTTGTTATCCTTCTGAAGGAAAATGAACATAGAAGGATACATCACCAATTGACAGATACACATCTGACTTCAAAATATTTCTTGGAACATAATATTGAAACCAACAAGTCAGACATTCTTGTTTGTCAAAAGCAATTAATAAGAAATCAAGCTAAAAGAGCTGTTGTTATTTCTGGTTTATTATAGTCATTGGAGTTTCTCCAGTGCTGACTTTAGATGTTATTATAATTCCTGAGCACCCCATTAACCTGGTTTAGGATATCATTTCCAAGCAGAAATTCCAAGTGAAACAGTTGTTTTTAGCATTACTTGATACCCAATCAGATACCCACAGGCAAAAACTGATATATTTTACTAATATTACATAGAAGTTAGTAATAATACACTTGTTTTTATACTGAACTTGCCTAATGAATTTTTTACCTGTAGCAATAGGATACTAATTATCATAATGGCATAATATTGATATATTGATATCTACCATAGCCATTTAGCGAAGTTTATTTGGAGAAAATATTGAATTATTTCTTTGTGTCTTTATATATATATATATATATATATATATATATATATATATATATATATATATATATATATATATATATATATATATACTGTATATATAGTAGGAATCCAGATAGGAAAGGTTAAACACAGACATTCTATAGGTCTGAAAGCGATAAAGTGAAATGAGTCACATAATTCAGGGATTACAGTACAATTATCAATAACATGCCAGCATGGAGAGAAAAACAAATCTCAAGTTACATGTAGTCTTTCTAAAATCCTTTGAGGGGTACTTCACAGTACTGATAAGATTTCTTAGATAATATCACCAGTCCATAGAGTTTTAGAGAATCTGGCTCTAAGTAAGAAATAGAAAGAAAGAGAATGCTTAAAAGAAAACGTGTTGCGCACAGTGATAAAATGCATAAGAGGGAGGAGCACATAAATATATATAGGACTTACATAAGTTACATATATTTTTAACCTATGCATAATTGGTATCAGTTAAAGGGACAGTATACACCAATTTTCATTTAACTGCATGTGATAGACACTACTAGAAAGCATAATATACACATAATTAGAAGCTCCCACATTAGCACTGTTGATGAGGTTAGGCTGGGACACCCACTGAAAGGGAGTCAGAACAGCCCCCCCTCCAATGCATATGAAAATACGCATTATACAAACAGAAGCATTCTGAAGTCTGTATACATCAGTATACATCTAAAATGTTGTGCTGATTTTCAGACTCCTAACCAAGCCCTAATGTAATTAAAAAATAAACAAAACTATATAATGTTACAAAAACAATGCCAGATGGGCTATATAAATGGATAATCTACAAAACATTTATGCAAAGAAAAATCTAGTGTATAATGTCATTTTAACTCTGGGTATGTAAGTTTTATGTGACAATATATGTTCAATCAAAAACATTGAAGTCATTTACTTCATACTTCTCAAAGCCTCAATTCTGGTAAAAATTCCAGAAATAAATAAATGCTGTCCTCTATGAATATTTATTTCCCAATGTTACCTTACCTATGTGAATTGAATTGGGAATTTAAACCCAGCTTATTTATTTCATGATTCAGATAGAGAATACAGTTTTAATCAACTTTCCAATTGACTGCTATTATCAAATGTGCTTTATTCTTTGGTATCCTTTGTTGAAGGAGCAGCAATGCACTACTGGGAGCTAGCTGAAAAGTGGAGTCAATGACAACAGTCATGTGTGCAGCCACCAATCAGCAGCTAGCTCCCAGTAGTGTATTGTTGCTCCTGAGCCTACCTAGGTATGATTTTCAACACAGGATACAAAGAGAAGGAAGAAAATTAGATAATAGAAGTAAATTGGAAAGTTGTTTAAAATTGTGTTGTATGTCCCTTTAAGCTGCACACAACTTATTTATGTGTTTTTTTATTTATTTTTTATTATTATTTCAAAATGCCCAAGGAAAAATAAATTCCATTTTGAAGTAATAAAAATATGCTACTACCCAAATTGCATGTTTATATTATAATAATATTAAGATACATAAAGCATTTTCTTAAAAAAAGAAAGAAAGAAGAATATTATATGCTGCTAAGAGGTATTCACTTTCCATAGGATTAATCCATATTGAGTGGAAAATGAACGGCTATAGAAGTTCAGGAAGTCAAAATATCAACCTTTCACCACACCCAGGAAATATAACAATGTTCCATAGATATAAGTCCCTACAATTTGTGTTCTCAGTTTGTCATTTGTGATGCCAAGGATGATTTGTAAGATTGTGGTGGTTTTAATTTCAGCGTTGGCAATACAGTTATTTTCCATTTCCATAGTAGATACCTTGACGGCTTAATGATTTATTTGTACAGTACATTAATGGCTTTATTTTTATTTCAGAGGTAATATTTTAACAATTTTTTTTAACTAAATATGCACTGTGGTATGTTGTGTTATGACTTTTCCTGCCTGTCTCACGCAACTTAGAAAGGTCAAAAAGTAAATTCTTTATTCTGCAAATTAAACAGCTGGTTTCAGCAATTTGCAGCATTTTGAAAACCTACTATACAGATTTAGGCCTCAATCACATACTTGGCGACGTGCGCAAAAAACAGTTTCGCCAATTGTTTGTGTAATTGAGCGATCATATACCTGGTGCAGCAGACAAGTTACGTGGGAAGTTTTTTTTGACGACGTGTGCAGTTTTTACTCCCATAAACTAACATAGAACAATGCAAAGTACCTAATTAAACTATTAACACCTAAACCGTCATCCCCCCCAAATCACAATCACTAATAAAAGTGATTAACTCCTAAACCGCCTCCCCCCCACATTGCAACTACTAAATAAACATTTTAACCCCTAAACCTCCATCCCCCCACAACGCAAAGTACCTAATTAAACTATTAACACCTAAACAGCCATCCCCCCACAATGCAAAGTATTAAACTAATAACTTAACCCTCTGACCGAACACCCACTAACTTAACCCCAATTAAAATACACATAAATAAAATTATAAACACCTAAAAAAAATAAAGAATTACACAAAATAAAAAAAAAATCTACATTACCAAAAAACCCTAACATTACAGAAAATAAAAAAAAAACTACCCTTACAAAAAAACCTAACAGTATAGAAAATAAAAAACCTACCCTTACAAAAAAATTAATGAAATTACCCAAAATAAAAAAGGTTATTCCTATTCTAATACCCCCGTTTAAAAAAAAAAAAAAAAAACGCCCCAAAATAAAAAACCCTAATCTATAAACTACCAATAGTCCTTAAAAGGGCCTTTTTTAGGGTATTCCACTAAAGTTAACCGCTGCAAAAAAATAAAGAAATTACCCCCCCAAAATAAAAAAAATCCTAACTAACCAAATCTACCCATTGCTCCAAAAAGGGCATTTGTATGGGCACTGCTCTTAAAAGGGCATTCACTAACTCACAACCAGGGCATTCACACTAACCCCAAAATTGGTACTCACCATTGATGAAGGACGGTGAAACATCTTCATCCCGGTGGCGAAACATCTTCATCCATCGCGGGACCATCTTCTTCAATCTTCATCCAGGCCACAGTCCATCATCTATCTTCATCCCAGTGGTGGCTGCAAAGCCCTCAGTGATCCTCTTCAGAGAATCGTCAGGGAGCTCCTCTTCATGCGGTCTCCAGCAGCACACTGAAGATTAAATGTAAGGTTCCCCTTTTATATGGGGTACCCTTACATTCCTATTGGCTGACAAATTCATATCAGCCAATAGAATTAAAGCTTCTTACATCCAATTGACTGATTTGACTTTGAAGAATATGTTTATTTAGTAGTTGCGATGTGGGGGGGTGGCGGTTTAAGGGTTAATAACTTTTATTAGTGATTGCGATGTGGGGGGGTGGCGGTTTAGGGGTTTTGAATGGCGTTTTGACATGTCTATTTATTTATTTTGGTTTTGATTTTTACGTGTGAATTCGACATTTAAGTAAAACTACTTGTTTATTTTTTAACTTATACATGCAATACTTTGGTGTAAGTTACTGGCGACCCCAGAAATGTGTAGTTGCTCATATTTCTGAGCATCACCAGTTTGTCCGACTTACTCCAGTTTATCATATTGCGGCATGTGTTATATGATTCACCCAATATGCGAGGTGAACTTACGGGCGACGTGGGTTTTCAGCAGTTGCGCTGAGAAATATGCAACATATGTAATTGCGCCTTTAGGGTTCTGACTTCCCTAGGGAACGTGGGACAAAGCACAATTTGTACAGAAAAGTAAGCAGTGTTTAATGTAATTAACCGTATTTATCAATACTATGCTGATTAATTTGTAGAGTTGCCAAATTCCCTCCATAAAAATACTTGACAAATTGTCAGTGACTGGGCACAAGGGTAGGTAGGATCACACAATACCCCCCAAAGATTCTACCTCAGCCCCCACTCTTGATTACACTATGCATATTTTTTTCAGAAATGAGCAGTCTTTTTACCGTAACATACAAATAAATAATTTTGCCTCTTTGGCTGACAGTAAAAAAAAGTAAACAGAAGCGATTTGATCCCTTTGACTGCTCCACATTTTGGTTCTGGCCATATTTGTAATATGAGGCTTTTTACATTTAGCAGACATTAAAATAACTAGATAGTCCAGTGTTTTTATTAAGATTTTACTGGACAGCCTGCAAATATACTGGACATTGAAATAATTTTGATATATATATGACATATCAGTAATTAAAGGGTCAGTGTGATGTGAAAGTTGCTCCCCTTTAATGTGTTCTTAATTATCTATTTTACCTGATGAATTAAGTTGATTACAAATTGCACCTTTATCTTTATTTTGTCTATTGAAATTGCTATTCTGCCTGTTGTATTCTCACCTATGCTTAAAATTTCAGTACTTAAAGGGACATAACACTGCCGGTACAAATACGCTAGAATGGTTACTACTCACTATGTTATTGCATTTCTTCCTGTTCCTGCAGTTCTTTCCAAATCAGTTCTGTGGTAATCACTTAAAGGTGCCAGAGACTGAAGCTCAGCCTCTATGTACTGGGGCTGCCATCTTGGAGCGCAGGTATTCTCACAGCAGTGCACACTCACAGATCCATAATATTATCTATTTTTTATAATGTGCTTCAAGTTAGAGTGCATGATAGAAAGCAGGAGCTTTACATTATTTTACAGTTTTACAGTTACACAAAATACATTTAAAATTAAATAATCAGTCAGCATTATTATAGAGCAAAGCAAAAATGTAAAGCTCCTGATTTGTATTATGCACCCTAACCTGAAGCACATTATACAGTTGTAAAAAAGGGCAATTTTACTGATCTGTGAGTGTGCACAGCTTCTGTCACAGGTTGTGAGAATATCTGAGCCCCCAACACAAAGAGGCAGATCTTGAGTATCTGACAATAAAATGGTGAGTTGTTACTATTCTTTTGTAGATGTGCACAGCAATTTTAATGTCCCTTTAAGTAATGGTTATATCAAAGCTATGTAAATGTGAAGCTGCAGAATAATTTACTCTCGCAATGGGGGGGGGGGGGGGGATAACTGTACCAAAATCAATTGCAGGTTTTTTTTAGTGTAATCAGTGATAAGATAAGGAGGCCAGATGTTTGTTCTCCCTATGTAAATGAGTTGTGGTATCAGCTAGCAATAAAATAAACCTAAAGAAGTAATTTCCCATATATTTTACAATGCACCATCCCTTTAAGCACAATATAGTAAAATGTCTGCATAGAAAATAAAGGTAATCTACTGTGGGCCTGCATTTATTCCAGGCTATTTTGAATCTCTACCGTTATACAACCTACAAATGCAAAACTTTTTCCAGTCACACTGTAATTTTCAGATTACAATATATGTTTTAATTGTAGGTTACTGCTACCTCTTGCTACTTGAAGGAACATTAATTTTATTTTACATATGTATTGTATACATCAGCAATTCAATAGTGCATTGCAGAAGCTCTGCATACAAAACAACTATATTAAAAAGCATTTACAATTGTCATTGCTAATACAACTTGCAGGGGTTGTGCAACTATGTAGTAATTCATGAGTGCATTGCTTGATAATTTCATTGGCTAAGTTTACATGTCCTTTTTTGTGGCCAATCAGAAGTCAGATGTAAATTAGCTCTAGCGCTAAATAATAACTCTATAGCCTCTCTATAGCGAGTGAGATAAAAAAAAAAAGCATGTTACTGAGATGAATTACATTGGTTACATTTTTTTGGGGGGGCGAGTTTTCTCCCACAACCCTCCTTGCTGTTTTAGGGCCAGATTACAAGTGGAGCTCTAACAGTTACACCTGAGCGAAAAGGCGTTTATCGTGGTAGTTTGTGCACGTCACGTTTTTCCGCTCGTATTACACATTAAAAGTAAACTCACTCGCTTGACCATAATTGAAGTTAGCCCACGTCAGGATAGAGAGTCCGCAGAGCTCTGGTAAAATGTTTCGCGAAAAATAAAAATAATAAAAACACATTGAAAAGTACAGTTGCCCTCATAATAAAACTTTCTAATAGAAATTATTAAAAAAAATATTGCTCAAAAAAGTTTTAAGGGCTCAAAGATATGAGGTCTCAGTTAAAAAGAAAAGGCAGGCAAAGGGCTTTATAGGGAAATTAAACACTAAATAAATGCTAGTTAGAATTATGCTTTCAAAGAAAAGACTAATCTGAGATTAATATGTAGATGTATTTTTTAAAGTTTTATTGGTTGTTTAAACAGTGAGAGAATAAGTCTAAAGATTTAATGTCTATAAAACAATGGGAGCTGCCATGTTGTAACGTAAGTTACTTTCTTTGCTGTGGCCAATAAGGGACAGTTATAAAAAAGGTGTGCAGCCAATGACTGTGTGGACTATAACCGTGGTCTGCAATTTAATTTGTAACAGGAACTGAAATACTCACAATTTTAGAATGGAATTACAGGAAAAGGGGACAAAATAAATAATGAAAGTATATTGTAGAGTCTTTTTATATATACGATTTACCATTTTATATTACCATCTAAAAGTGTTTAATGTCCCTTTAACATAGAGATACATACAAATACATGTCTAAATATGTGTATGTATGGGTGTATGTGTATATATATATATATATATATATATATATGTGTGTGTGTGTGTGTGTGTGTACATATGTAGTTATGTGTATTTATGTATTTACAGACATATATACACATATAAACACATAAATACATATGTATACATATATCAACATTTATAAGTGCATCAGACAGGGCCCTTTGCAGTTAAGTAGATGAAAACATGTAAAACCATATTTATGCAATTTTCTATGCAATTTATGTATTTATATGTGTATATATGTATTTACAGACATATATACACATATATACACATAAATACATATGGATACATATATAGACATGTATATAAGTGCATTTGGAGCCCTTTGAAGTTAAAGGGACATAACACTTATATGCTAAATAACTTGAAAGTGATGTATCATAAGTGTAAACAACTGACAGGAAAATATCACCTGAGAATCTCTATGTAAAAAGGAAGTTATCTTACCAGAG
Source organism: Bombina bombina (assembly GCF_027579735.1). Classification (NCBI taxonomy): domain Eukaryota; kingdom Metazoa; phylum Chordata; class Amphibia; order Anura; family Bombinatoridae; genus Bombina; species Bombina bombina. The sequence continues at coordinate 1,026,922,846 of NC_069503.1, read as the reverse complement.
TGCTGAGTAAAAAGTTATTTTTCAGTTACTGCATAGCTGCAGGTAAAAATAAAAAAGGAAGAAATGAAGAGCAGCCAATAAGCATCAGCAGTACTGAAGTCATGAACTCTTTTACTGTGATCTCATGAGATTTCACTTAACTCTCGTGAGATTTCTTAGTAAACTTCCTTAAACTGAATAGGGAAATAACATGAATGTGCATGAGGCGCGCTCCCTTGCAGGTCCCGGGAAAGGCATACTGATTTGCTGCTTAAAGTCCTTTATAATGGGGTGTGAATACTTAGGATATTTTGAGGTAAAATATCTTCCTTTTTTACATAGAGATGTTCAGGTGATATTTTCTAGTCAGATTTTTACAGATTTGCTGAATCTCTTTCAAGTGTTTGAACATTTGGGTATCATGGCCCTTTAAGTAGATGAAAACATGTAAAATTATATTTATGCAATATTCAAATTTAATAAAGTATTATTATGTGTATTTACTGTAAATATTTTGCATTCCAATGTTGTGCATAGAGCAGAATATCTTTAAGTATTTTTAAATAGATATTCCTATATATACTGTAACTGTAGATATCTATATCTCTAGATATATATATATATATATATATAGATAACACACAAACAGTATCAGCGCTTGACAGGCTAGATGGGTTAGATGGAGCTACCACACAGAACCAGTGTTTCCAGTTACATAAATCTATATCTAAAGATATTATGTGTCCATGTACATCTATAAAAAAGGATATATCTTGTATCTTATTTTATGTATATATAGATGATTAAACACTGTCCTCCTCTATATATAAATTCAATAAATAAAATAGAATAAAAAGGAAATTCACTCCTTATATAGTTGAGGAATAGATCCAGCCTAAGTCCAATATGTTACCGAGGTGTCCCCAAGGAAATCTCAGTAGAATCTGAAGTGGATAGAAGAAGGGAAGGACGCACAGAAAAGCCAGATCTGGGTGTAGTATGTTATAGTGTCAAAAGAAAAATGGACATTGATGTGCAGTATACACTCACTTGGTTAAACCCCAATCAATATGAGTTAAGGTACTGACGTAAGGGCTATATCAAGCCTTATGCAACATCCAGCTATGCTTGTCACTGTTCAGGATTTCTCCCCAATGTTGGAATGTACTTCCTCCACGAAAGTCCTTTTCATCTGTTTCGTTAGCCTGTATCCGTCTCCTATGTTCCCCTATTTACTGCAAAGTTTCTTTTGACACTATAACATACTACACCCAGATCTGGCTTCACTGTGCACCCTTCCCTTCTTCTATCCATATATATATATATATATATATATATATATATATATATATATATATAGATATATACTGTACCAAAATATATGTAGAAATATGTATTTATGAATAAATAGAACATATTCTACTATGTAAAGATCATTGGAATGTGAAATATTAATATTTTCATGTTGGGTTAGCGCACTTAAGAATATCATGTTTACGCATCAGTAGGGTGTTGTTTTCCCCTCACTTTTTTTGCTCTATTGACTTCTATGGGAGAGTACGTTAACGCACGTGCAATATTCTAAGTTTGGCTTTTTGTGCTCATAGGGTTAAAGCTCATGCGAGAACAGTTTACTTTCAACTTGTAATAAGAGTGCTACCTAACGTGCACAAAAAGATGACTTCTAGCGGAGTTACGGGCAAGCGTTAAATGCCACGCCACTTGTAATCTGGCCTAAAATGTTTCAATTTCTCTAGGAGAAAACATGGACTACCAAACCCCTCCTAGGAATAGTCAGTCTCTACCAAGTCAATTGGCTCTGCCCCAAACTGCACCCCATAGTTACATGATCCTTGTCAGAACATGTACTCTGCTTGATCACCTGGGCCAGACCTTTTACTCCTGGTCCTGCGACTAATAAAAATGTTTGGAGCAATGTATTTAATCATTTAATGGACGATTCATTTGTACTTTACTTTGTTTAAGAATTATCTCTTTCCTGTATGTTTTAATCTTAAAATTATAATGTTACACTTTATTGTTTAATATGCTAGTACTGTCCCTTTTGGTAAGTTGGGTGAAATGTCTATTTGCATAATCATGTACTATAAGGAGTAAATATCTGTAACCAATTAAATAAAATATGTATGTATGTATATATATATATATATATATATATATCAGTGATGTGCAGTCACTAGAGGCAGGTGAGGCAGTGCTTCACCTCTCATATGGGCAAAAATATATTTTTTTTTTATTGGCTTTAAAAAAAAAATTGTAATTTTTTTTCCCAGTATTTTTTTTTCACACAGCTATATGTTGTGCAATGAAGAGGCACAAGCAGGTCTGCCCACCATTACACAACATGCTGCGCCATCTACTGGATGCAAGTGGTTAAGATCATTGCATGGCCCATTAACTGCTTATTTGAGGCAGTCCTATTTGGGCTGAACCAATCCAGTGAGAGGCATTAGTAAGTGGAACTTAGGGTTGGGGCTGGATGTTAAATCATATAAAACAAAACAAAAACGGAAAAAAACAACTTTCATATATTTTGTTGCTGTCCTGTGAAGCTGCTAGCTTTGCTAAAGTGAAAAAGAGAGTTCTGTTCTTCCCCTCTAAGTGCAGTGGAATGTGCCACTGTCACTTCCTGAATCCTTACAGAGCAGGAAAAGAGGCACAGAGAGCACTGCAGTGTTTCAGCCACATCTTATTAAAGTAAGATTTCACAGAAAGGGATTCTGTTAGTGAAAATGATAATTTAATGAATGTGGTTTAGTGTTTGTTTACTCTTTTACAGCAAAGGATCGTTTTTGTATTTTGTTTACTCAAACTTTACACCCACTAACTTAGCAGCTTGCCTCTGTACTAATGTATAGTCTTACTTACTGAACTCTCTGTAGTTCTGCTTTTTATTACTTTAAAATGCAGTGGTCCCTCTCTCCCCCCCTTGTGTGTGTGTGTGTGTCTCTCTCTCTATATATATATCTAGCCATCTCTCTCCTTATATGTTGTTCTCCCCCATGGTCTCTTTCTCTCTCTGTCTCTCTTCCTCCCCCTCTGACTCTCATCCCTTATGTAATGAAAGAATCTATAAGCATAATTTGCAGCATTAAAGTAAAAAGTATGTTTTAAACATATTTTAATGGGCATGGATTTCTAGATCTCATAATCAGAGCAAGCATTGTGTTATCTGGCAAGAGTTTCTGTTACAATCCTTTTAGACTAAAATCAGATGTTTACTAAGTTGACCAGTTTTCCAAGACACCATTTAAAGGGACATGAAACCCATATGAAACCCATATGCAAATTTAAATAACTTTCCAATTTACATCTAATATCTAATTTTTTTCATTCTTTTGATGTCCTTTGTTAAAAAATAATATCTAAATATGCTCAGTAGCTGCTGATTGGTGGCTGCACATAGATACCTCATGTGATTGGCTCACCCATGTGCATTGCTATTTCTTCAACAAAGGATATCTAAAGAATGAAGGCGTATCCTGCCACTGCCTCACCAGCCTCTGACGTGACTGCAAGTCACTGATATATATATATATATATATATATTGTTGTTTTAAACACACACGGCTAGATTACAAGTCTTGCATTAGCCTTAAAAAGCAGCGTTGAGAGGTCCCAACGCTGCTTTTTAACGTCCACTGGTATTACGAGTCTGGTAGGTACAGGTGTATCGCTCACTTTTCTTCTGCGACTCGAGCTTACCGCAAATCCCCTTACGTCAATTGCGTATCCTATCTTTTCAATGGGATTTTCCTAACGCCGGTATTATGAGTCTTGGAAGAAGTGAGCGGTACACCCTCTCCAGTCAAGACTCCTACCACATTTAAAAGTCAGTAGTTAAGAGTTTTATGGGATAACACCGTAACATAAAACTCTTAACTAAAGTGCTAAAAAGTACACTAACACCCATAAACTACCTATTAACCCCTAAACCGAGCCCCCCCCCCCCCCCCACATCGGAAACACTTTAATAAAGTTTTTAACCCCTAATCTGCCGACCGGACATCGCCACCATGTTAATAAATATATTAACCCCCAAACCACCGCACTCCCGCCTCACAAACACTAGTTAAATTGTATTACCCCCTAATCTGCCATCCCTAACATCGCCAGCACCTGCCTATATTTATTAACCCCTAATCTGCCGCCCCCAACGTTGCCGCTACTATATTAAATGTATTTACCCCTAAACCTAAGTCTAAACCTAAGTCTAACACCCCCTAACTTAAATATAATTTAAACAAAATAAAATTACTACAATTAAATAAATTAATCCTATTTAAAACTAAATACGTACCTGTAAAATAAATCCTAAAATAGCTACAATATAACTAATAATTACATTGTAGCTATCTTAGGGTTTATATATTTTTTACAGGCAACTTTGTATTTATTTTAACTAGGTACAATAGTTATTAAATAGTTATTAACTATTTAATAACTTCCTAATTAAAATAAGTACAAATATACCTGTAAAATAAATCCTAACCTAAATTACAATTACACCTAACACTACACTATCATTAAATTAATTACCTAAACTAACTACAATTAAATACAATTAAATAAAATAAACTAAAGTACAAAAAAAACCCAAATACTAAATTACAGAAAATAAAAAAATAGTTACAAGAATTTTAAACTAATTACACCTAATCTAATCCCCCTAATAAAATAAAAAAGCCCCCCCAAATAATAAAAATTCCTACCCTACACTAAATTACAAATAGCCCTTAAAAGGGCTTTTTGTAGGGCATTGCCCCAAAGTAATCAGCTCTTTTACCTGTAAAAAAAATACAATACTCCCCCAACATTAAAACCCACCACCCACACACCCAACCCTACTCTAAAACCCACCCAATCCCCCCTAAAAAAAACCTAACACTAACCCCTTGAAGATCAACCTACCTTGAGCTGTCTTCACCCAGCCGGGCACAAGTGGTCCTCCAGAGGGGCAGAAGTCTTCATCCGATCCGAGCAGAAGAGGACCTCCAGACGGGCAGAAGGCTTCATCCAGGCGGCATCTTCTATCTTCATCCATCCGGAGTGGAGCGGGTCCATGTTGAAGTCAGCCGACGCGGAGCATCCTCTTCTTCCAACGACTTCCGACGAATGAAGGTTCCTTTAAATGACGTCATCCAAGATGGCGTCCCTTGAATTCCGATTGGCTGATAGGATTCTATCAGCCAATTGGAATTAAGGTAGGAAAAATCCTATTGGAACAGCCAATAGAATGCAAGCTCAATCCTATTGGCTGATTTGATCAGCCAATAGGATTAAAGTTCAATCCTATAGGATTTTTCCTACCTTAATTCCGATTGGCTGATAGAATCCTATCAGACAATCGGAATTCAAGGGACGCCATCTTGGATGACATAATTTAAAGGAACCTTCATTTGTCGGGAGTCATCGGAAGAAGAGGATGCTCCGCGTCGGCTGGCTTCAAGATGGACCCGCTCCACTCCGGATTGATAAAGATAGAAGATGCCGCCTAGATGAAGCCTTCTGCCCATCTGGAGGTCCTCTTCTGCCCGGATCGGATGAAGACTTCTGCCCCTCTGGAGGACCACTTGTGCCCAGCTGGGTGAAGACGGCTCAAGGTAGGGTGATCTTCAAGGGGTTAGTGTTAGGTTTTATTAAGGGGGGATTGGGTGGGTTTTAGAGTAGGGTTGGGTGTGTGGGTGGTGGGTTTTAATGTTGGGGGAGTATTGTATTTTTTTTTACAGGTAAAAGAGATGATAACTTTGGGGCAATGCCCCACATAAAGCCCTTTTAAAGGCTATTTGTAATTTAGTATAGGGTAGGGCTTTTTATTATTTTGGGGGCCTTTTTTATTTTATTAAGGGGATTAGATTAGGTGTAATTAGTTTTAAAAAAATGTAATTATTTTTTTATTTTCTGTAATTTAGTGGGGGGGTTTGTACTTTAGTTTATTTAATTTATATGTATTTAATTGTAGTTAGTTTAGGTAATTAATTTAATGATAGTGTAGTGTTAGGTGTAATTGTAATTTAGGTTAGGATTTATTTTACAGGTAAATGTGTCTTTATTTTAACTAGGTAGTTATTAAAAAGTTAATAACTATTTAATAACTATTGTACCTAGTTAAAATAAATACAAAGTTGCCTGTAAAATAAAAATAAACCCTAAGATAGATACACATGTAACTATTAGTTATATTGTAGCTATCTTATGGTTTAGTTTATAGGTAAGTATTTAGTTTTAAATAAGATTCATTTATTTAATTGTAGTAATTTTATTTCGTTTTATTTCAATTATATTTAAGTTGGGGGGTGTTAGACTTAGGTTTAGGGGTTAATAAATGTAATATAGTAGTGGTGACGATGGGAGCGGCAGATTAGGGGTTAATAAATGTAGGTAGGTTGCGGCGACATTGGGGGGGCAGATTAGGGGATAATAAATAAAAAGTAGGTGTCGACGATGTTGGGGGCGGCAGATTAGGGGTCAGTAAGTGTAAGATAAGGGTTGTTTAGACTCGGCAAAAAGTCACAAATGAAAAACGGAGCACAGGAGATTATATTTTTTCTCAAAGCATTTATTTAAACAAGCAGAAAAGCACAAATAAAAAATACTTGCAAGTATAAGCTGTCTGGTATGACGCGTTTCGGCCTAAGCCGTCATCAGATACCTAGATAGTACCATATACTGTCACCTTTTTTAGGTTCATATATTAGTTTGTATGAAAAACACCTGTGAACCATCATTAGTGTAACCTGATACATCTTACACTTCTCTGATCGTATTAACCATTAGAGTCTTGAATTGTAATCCAACATACAAATAAACACTCATATAAACTAAGTATTAAATTAAAGCTATACTCTTATACTACTGAGGACTGCAATTTCATATAATATTTACAAAGGTTACATTGTGTGTTAAATTGTAATCACATATTTATATGGAATTTTACTCTAAATAAATTTCACACTATTGTGTAACTTTAAGAAATTAAAAATAATTACAGACTCACTGCAAAGACAGCTAAATAATACAAAAGTCTATTTTAAGTGTAAGTTGATGTAAGGGCCCATAGTAATACTTTGGGGAACATTAAATTTCCAACGGTGAAATATAAAAGAATAAACACCTGGAGCGAATATACAATGGAAGTTTAAATAAACATACACTAATATCTAGGTGAAAAATTTCACCAATGTCTCCTTACTTGGAATATTTAATGATACCTTTTTTAATTATTTAACTACTATAGAAGTTAAATGAATCTCAAACTTTCAAAAATAATAATAGAACTTATGGACATAAAGAATTAATAATGGGGATATGTAAATGTAAGTAATAAGACACTAAATTCTATTTCCAAACATTAATTATATCTGCCTCAGTATTGAATTCCTGAGGCAATCTGGTATTTAAATTGAAAATCCAAAAAAATTCTCTTCTGGACAAAAGCAGGTCCAAATTACCTCCTCTCACTGGATTCCTAACTTTTTCTATGACCATCCATCTGAATGAGGCCACATGACCATCATGTCTCTCAATGAAATGGGCCGCAAGAGCAGAACATGGAGTCTCAGATGAAATATCATTTAGATGCTCCCGTATTCTTACTCTGGCCTCCCTGGTGGTCATGCCTACATATTGCATGCGGCAAACCACACACTGCACCAAATAGACCACATAACTTGACCTACAGTTAGTGTAACCAGTGACTTCATACACTTTCTGTGTGGCGCATGATTGGAACTGTTTGGCTACCCACGCATGGCCACATGCTTTGCACGTGTGTAAACCACATTTGTAGTGGCCTATGCTAGTAAGCCAATGACTCCTACCGATGGCCTTTTCTGTGACCATGCTAGGAGAAAGGTAGTTACCCAAATTATGGTTCCTTTTTGGTACAAAGTTACAACCTTTCAGTATCACATCATATAAATCCTTATCTCCCTTCAAAATGGGGAGATGTTTTTTAATGATGCCTGTAATTTGTTCATACTGATTTGAAAATGTGGTCACGAAAGTGAGTTTACTGTTATCATGACACCTTTTGTTTTTAGGTACTTCCTGCAGTAAATCCTTTCTGTCTATTTAGAGTACTTGTTGAAAAGCACTATCTATAGCGGAGTGATTGTAACCCCTCTGTAGGAATCTATCTTTAAGCCTAATGCTCTCTTGTAGAAAGCTGCTTTCTTCTGAGCAATTGCGCCTGATTCTAATGAACTCACCCTTGATGATTCCAAAACCAGTGTGCTTCGGATGTGCACTTTTAGCATGTAAAATTGCATTAGATTGAAGTGGCTTACGATAAAGTTCACTCTCTATTTTATTGTCAGCACAATTGCCTTTAAGTAACACATCCAAATACGCTATTTCCCTGGAATGAAATTCATGGGTGAATTGCAAACCAACTGAGTTGTCATTAAGAAAATTTACAAAGTCTTCTATCTGTGAAGGTGTACCCTTCCATATAAAGACCAAATCGTCTATATACCTCCTGAAGAAATGGATACAGTCTTTAAAACGATTTCTATCTCCATAGACGTGGGACAGCTCCCACCAACCCATATAAAGGTTGGCGTAAGATGGGGCAAATTTTGCCCCCATGGCTGTCCCACGCCTCTGGAGATAGTACTCTCCATTAAACAGAAAGTAATTGTGATTAAGGAGAACTGACGTTACTCTTATCACATAATCCTTAAAGCTATCTTCAAAATTGGTAAATTTATCAAGAAAAAAGCGAATTGCTATTAGGCCTTTATCGTGTGGGATTGTAGAATACAATCCCACAACGTCCACTGTAATCCATAGGAAACTCTCTGACCAGACTTCATCGTCCAACAGCCTCAAGAGGTGCTTGGTATCCCGTATGTAGCTGGGAAGTAGTTTTAATATGGGTTGTAACAAGGAGTCAACCCAAGTGGATAGCCTCTCCAAAAGCGACCCTATCCCAGATACTATGGGCCTACCTTTAATGTTATCCAGGGACTTGTGTATCTTCGGAAGGTGGTGAAAAATTGGAACAATTGGTTCCACAACATACAAAAAGTCAAAGGTGGACTCATTGATGAAACCTTCCTCTCTACCATCATCTAAAATATGATACACAAGTCCCTGGAAAACTCCTGTAGGATTACCATCAAGTCTGCAGTATACCTCTGTGTCCTCAAGCTGTCTTTTGGCTTCTTTCAAATACTCAGCCTTCCACATTACCACAATGTTTCCTCCTTTATCTGCTTGTCTATAGACAACAGATTCTTTACCCCTGAGCTTTTTGATAGCCTCACGTTGCCTAAAGGAAAGATTAGAATGAACTTTTTCAACTGTTACTGAATTAGATAAAAACCTAAGGTCTGTCTCTACCCGGTGGTGGAAGGCCTCTAAAACACTACCCCTTGATTTAGTCGGGTAGAATACTGAAAAAGGCTTAAAACTCAGACCCTCTCTGGTTAAACCAAAGTTGTCCTTGTATGTCTCCATTTCTAATTCTAAAAGAGACATGTAGTCACTGGCCTCATCAAAATTAATGTCACACATGGCACCCAAACTCAGTGGTGAAAATTCTTGTAATTCTTCAAAATCAGTATCTTTATTGGTGGCAAAGTATTTCTTTAGAGTTAGCTTACATATGAAACAATTTAAATCTATAACAGTATCTAGAAGATTGAAGTTTGTACTGGGGACAAACCCCAGACCTAATCCTAATACTTCCATTTCTTCTTTTTCAAAGATCTCTGTAGTTAGATTTACAACTGTTAAATTTTGTACTTGTTCTTTGCCCTGACTGCTCTCAACCCATATCTTTTTGGCTGGGCGCTTGCCTCTCCTTTTCCTCTTCCGACTCCTATTCCCTGTTCTTTCCTGTCCTGTTGAAAAACCTGTTTACCTAGGTTCTGATTATTACCCTGGACTGCATCTGTTCCCTGTGTGCCCAGTATTACTTTTCTAGCTGCTATATCAGAAATTGCTGTACTTGTATTAGAAACACACTCTCGTGCTTCAGTCAAAACATTTTGCTTAAGGTTAACCTGTTTTGGAGTTACCTCTTCTGCTCCTAATGGTTGTACCAATTCTTCCTGTGCCTGATCGAGTATGGTAGGAAGCAAATCTTCCTCATCTGTTGAGGAGAACTCAGAATCTGAAATAGAAAAGGAAACATGTTTGCTGCCACTTTTAACATTTTTCTTTTTTTGGCGCTTTGCCTTATTCTTTCTCTGATTGTGTGGCCACACATATACACTGTTGTTCTTATAATCTGACTGATCTCGGTCAAATTTTCTTATTTTAATGGTGTCAATGTCCCCTTTAATAGCAGTCACTGAATCTCCCAGGACATCATCAAGTTTTTTGTAATCTTTGTGATTGATGAATAAATTTAAGTCCACTTGTAAATCAGTAATCTCAGATTTGAGTTGTTCCAACTGTTGTTTCTTGTAAGCAATCAGCATGGTAATCAGCCTGATAGAGCAATCTGTAAGAATGGCATTCCAGTCCTTAATAAAATCTACATCAGTCACAGGAAAGGTAGGAAATTTATAAACTCTGAGCCCTCTAGGCACCATGTTTAAAGAGACATACTTCTCCATAAGATTAATATCCCACCAAGTTTGGTATTCTTTCAAAAGTAAGGACTCCATTTTTTGAAAAATATCAGATATGGAATATTTTTTGGTTTTATCAGACAGTAAATCATCCAATGAGGGTCTGGTGAGTTCCATATCAGAAACTGCCCTTAATGAAAAGGGAATTGTTTCCATACTGCTTGTTTAATGCTTTGTTTTGTCTATTAAAAATTAGATCTTAGACATGTAGTTTAGAAAAATTAATACTTCAACTCTAGTATCCTTCTGAGTTTTACTCCATAATAATAATAATAATAACACCTGAGTATTAAACCCCTTTAGGTATAAGCAAAAGGCTGTGTAATGGGTACAGCAGATAAGGGAAAAAGTTTTTTCAGACGACAAATCACTGACACAAAGGAGCTGTCAAACCAGAAACACTTTCACTTGCCGGGGAATATGAAAACCTCTCACGTTCACACAAAAGCTATTGTCTGTTTTGTTTGTAGTCTAATAAAAATCAAAAGACAAAAAATTGAAATGTACTCACAGGATCTTTATAATGAAAGTACCTTCCTCCATTCGTTTGAGATCTTTGTCCGGCAAAATCCTGCAGCGGGGAGAGACACTCCTGTGTCGTTTAGCGTAGGTGCCCTGAAGCCACAGCAAACGGAAAAGATTCGGCGCCAATATCCAGCGCTCTCCGATGTCGTCATAGGCCTGGGACCTTTACGGCATCACTAGCAAAGAGCCGTAGTTTACAACTCCTTCACACCCGCAAAGGCTTTGCAGAGGATCCGATTGAAGAAAATGCTTGATCGCTAAGGTGAGTGCTTTGGAAAGTGAGGATGTCTATAATCAGTATTACTCAGGGATACAAGAATTAGAAAATCCTGGCAAACCGTGACTGACTCCCTTAAGTCAGGAATATGCAAAAAGTCACGAATGAAAAACGGAGCACAGGAGATTATATTTTTTCTCAAAGCATTTATTTAAACAAGCAGAAAAGCACAAATAAAAACAGAATTTATGCTTACCTGATAAATTACTTTCTCCAACGGTGTGTCCGGTCCACGGCGTCATCCTTACTTGTGGGATATTCTCTTCCCCAACAGGAAATGGCAAAGAGTCCCAGCAAAGCTGGTCACATGATCCCTCCTAGGCTCCGCCCACCCCAGTCATTCGACCGACGGACAGGAGGAAATATATATAGGAGAAACCATATGATACCGTGGTGACTGTAGTTAGAGAAAATAATTCATCAGACCTGATTAAAAAACCAGGGCGGGCCGTGGACCGGACACACCGTTGGAGAAAGTAATTTATCAGGTAAGCATAAATTCTGTTTTCTCCAACACTGGTGTGTCCGGTCCACGGCGTCATCCTTACTTGTGGGAACCAATACCAAAGCTTTAGGACACGGATGAAGGGAGGGAGCAAATCAGGTCACCTAAACGGAAGGAACCACAGCTTGCAAAACCTTTCTCCCAAAAATAGCCTCCGAAGAAGCAAAAGTATCAAATTTGTAAAATTTGGCAAAAGTGTGCAGTGAAGACCAAGTCGCTGCCTTACATATCTGGTCAACAGAAGCCTCGTTCTTGAAGGCCCATGTGGAAGCCACAGCCCTAGTGGAGTGAGCTGTGATTCTTTCGGGAGGCTGCCGTCCAGCAGTCTCATAAGCCAATCGGATAATGCTTTTAAGCCAAAAGGAAAGAGAGGTAGAAGTCACTTTTTGACCTCTCCTTTTACCAGAATAAACAACAAACAAGGAAGATGTTTGTCTGAAATCTTTAGTAGCCTCTAAATAGAATTTTAGAGCATGGACTACGTCCAAATTGTGTAACAAACGTTCCTTCTTTGAAACTGGATTCGGACACAAAGAAGGTACAACTATCTCCTGGTTAATATTTTTGTTAGAAACAACTTTCGGAAGAAAACCAGGCTTAGTACGCAAAACCACCTTATCTGCATGGAACACCAGATAGGGCGGAGAACACTGCAGAGCAGATAACTCTGAAACTCTTCTAGCAGAAGAAATTGCAACTAAAAACAAAACTTTCCAAGATAGTAACTTAATATCTATGGAATGTAAAGGTTCAAACGGAACCCCTTGAAGAACTGAAAGAACTAGATTTAGACTCCAGGGAGGAGTCAAAGGTCTGTAAACAGGCTTGATCCTAACCAGAGCCTGAACAAATGCTTGAACATCTGGCACGGCTGCCAGTCTTTTGTGAAGTAAAACAGATAAAGCAGAGATCTGTCCCTTTAGAGAACTTGCAGATAATCCTTTCTCCAAACCTTCTTGTAGAAAGGATAGAATCTTAGGAATTTTTATCTTGTTCCATGGGAATCCTTTGGAGTCACACCAACAGATATATTTTTTCCATATTTTATGGTAAATTTTTCTAGTTACAGGCTTTCTAGCCTGAATCCGAGTATCTATTACAGAATCTAAAAACCCACGCTTTGATAAAATCAAGCGTTCAATCTCCAAGCCGTCAGTTGGAGGGAAACCAGATTCGGATGTTCGAATGGACCCTGAACAAGAAGGTCCTGTCTCAAAGGTAGCTTCCATGGTGGAGCCGATGACATATTCACCAGGTCTGCATACCAAGTCCTGCGTGGCCACGCAGGAGCTATCAAGATCACCGAGGCCCTCTCCTGATTGATCCTGGCTACCAGCCTGGGAATGAGAGGAAACGGTGGGAATACATAAGCTAGGTTGAAGGTCCAAGGTGCTACTAGTGCATCTACTAGAGTCGCCTTGGGATCCCTGGATCTGGACCCGTAGCAAGGAACCTTGAAGTTCTGACGAGACGCCATCAGATCCATGTCTGGAATGCCCCATAATTGAGTTATTTGGGCAAAGATTTCCGGATGGAGTTCCCACTCCCCCGGATGGAATGTCTGACAACTCAGAAAATCCGCTTCCCAATTTTCCACTCCTGGGATGTGGATCGCAGACAAGTGGCAGGAGTGATCCTCCGCCCATTGAATTATCTTGGTCACTTCTTTCATCGCCAGGGAACTCCTTGTTCCCCCCTGATGATTGATATATGCAACGGTCGTCATGTTGTCTGATTGAAACCTTATGAATTTGGCCTTTGCTAGTTGAGGCCAAGCTCTGAGAGCATTGAATATCGCTCTCAGTTCCAGAATGTTTATCGGGAGAAGAGACTCTTCCCAAGACCATAGACCCTGAGCTTTCAGGGATTCCCAGACCGCGCCCCAGCCCACTAGACTGGCATCGGTCGTGACAATGACCCACTTTGGTCTGCGGAAGCTCATTCCCTGTGACAGATTGTCCAGGGTCAGCCACCAATGGAGTGAATCTCTGGTCTTTTGATCTACTTGAATCATCGGAGACAAGTCTGTATAATCCCCATTCCACTGTCTGAGCATGCACAGTTGTAATAGTCTTAGATGAATTCGTGCAAAAGGAACTATGTCCATTGTTGCAACCATCAATCCTATTACTTCCATGCACTGCGCTATGGAAGGACGAGGAACAGAATGAAGTACTTGACAAGAGCTTAGAAGTTTTGATTTTCTGACCTCTGTCAGAAAAATCCTCATTTCTAAAGAATCTATTATTGTTCCCAAGAAGGGAACTCTTGTTGACGGGGACAGAGAACTTTTTTCTTTGTTCACCTTCCATCCGTGAGATCTGAGAAAGGCTAGGACGATGTCCGTATGAGCCTTTGCTTTTGACAGGGACGACGCTTGAATTAGGATGTCGTCCAAGTAAGGTACTACTGCAATGCCCCTTGGTCTTAGAACCGCTAGAAGGGACCCTAGTACCTTTGTGAAAATCCTTGGAGCAGTGGCTAAACCGAATGGAAGTGCCACAAACTGGTAATGCTTGTCCAGAAAAGCGAACCTTAGGAACTGATGATGTTCCTTGTGGATAGGAATATGTAGGTACGCATCCTTTAAATCCACGGTAGTCATAAATTGACTTTCCTGGATGATGGGTAGGATCGTTCGAATAGTTTCCATTTTGAACGATGGTACCCTGAGAAATTTGTTTAGGATCTTCAGATCCAAAATTGGTCTGAATGTTCCCTCTTTTTTGGGAACTATGAACAGATTGGAATAAAATCCCATTCCTTGTTCTCTTATTGGAACTGGATGTATCACTCCCATCTTTAACAGGTCTTCTACACAATGTAAGAATGCCTGTCTCTATTTGGTTTGAAGATAAGTGAGACCTGTGGAACCTTCCCCTTGGGGGTAGTTCCTTGAATTCCAGGAGATAACCTTGAGAAACTATTTCTAGCACCCAAGGATCCTGAACATCTCTTGCCCAAGCCTGAGCAAAGAGAGAGAGTCTGCCCCCCACTAGATCCGGTCCCGGATCGGGGGCTATCCCTTCATGCTGTTTTGGTAGCAGTGGTAGGCTTCTTGGCCTGCTTACCCTTGTTCCAGCCTTGCATTGGTTTCCAGGCTGGTTTGGGTTGTGAAGTATTACCCTCTTGCTTAGAGGATGCAGAATTAGAGGCTGGTCTGTTTCTGCGAAAGGGACGAAAATTAGGCTTATTTTTAGCCTTAAAAGACCTATCCTGTGGGAGGGCGTGGCCCTTTCCCCCAGTGATGTCTGAAATAATCTCTTTCAAATCTGGTCCAAATAATGTTTTACCTTTGAAAGGAATGTTAAGCAATTTTGTCTTGGAAGACACATCCGCTGACCAAGACTTTAGCCAAAGCGCTCTGCGCGCCACGATAGCAAACCCTGAATTTTTCGCCGCTAATCTAGCTAATTGCAAAGCGGCATCTAAAACAAAAGAGTTAGCCAATTTAAGTGCTTGAACTCTGTCCATAACCTCCTCATACGAAGATTCTTTACTGGGCGACTTTTCTAGTTCCTCGAACCAGAAACACGCTGCCGTAGTGACAGGAACAATGCATGAAATTGGTTGTAGAAGGTAACCTTGCTGTACAAAAATCTTTTTAAGCAAACCCTCTAATTTTTTATCCATAGGATCTTTGAAAGCACAACTATCTACGATAGGAATAGTAGTGCGTTTGTTTAGAGTAGAAACCGCCCCCTCGACCTTGGGGACTGTCTGCCATAAGTCCTTTCTGGGGTCGACTATAGGAAATAATTTCTTAAATATAGGGGGGGGGAACAAAAGGTATGCCGGACTTTTCCCACTCTTTATTTACTATGTCCGCCACCCGCTTGGGTATAGGAAAAGCGTCGGGGGGCACCGGAACCTCTAGGAACTTGTCCATCTTACATAATTTCTCTGGAATGACCAAATTGTCACAATCATCCAGAGTAGATAACACCTCCTTAAGCAGTGCGCGGAGATGTTCTAATTTAAATTTAAATGTCACAACATCAGGTTCAGCTTGATGAGAAATTTTTCCTGAATCTGAGATTTCTCCATCAGACAAAACCTCCCTCATGGCCCCTTGAGATTGGTGTGAGGGTATGTCAGAACAGTTATCATCAGCGCCCTCTTGCTCTTCAGTGTTTAAAACAGAGCAATCGCGCTTTCTCTGATAAGTAGGCATTTTGGATAAAAGATTTGCTATGGAGTTATCCATTACAGCCGTTAATTGTTGCATGGTAATAAGTATTGGCGCACTAGATGTACTAGGGGCCTCCTGTGTGGGCAAAACTGGTGTAGACACAGTAGGGGATGATGTAGTATCATGTTTACTCCCCTCATTTGAGGAATCATCTTGGGCAATATCATTATCTGTGGCATTACTGTCATTACTTTGTTTGGACACTATGGCACAATTATCACATAAATTTAAATGGGGAGACACATTGGCTTTCATACATATAGAACATAGCTTATCTGATGGTACAGACATGTTAAACAGGCTTAAACTTGTCAACAAAGCACAAAAAACGTTTTAAAATAAAACCGTTACTGTCTCTTTAAATTTCAAACTGAAAACACTTTATTACTGAATATGTGAAAAAGTATGAAGGAATTGTTCAAAAATTACCAAAATTTCACCACAGTGTCTTAAAGCATTAAAAGTATTGCACACCAAATTTCAGAGCTTTAACCCTTAAAATAACGGAACCGGAGCCGTTTTTATATTTAACCCCTATACAGTCCCAGCTATATGCTTTGCTGAGACCCAACCAAGCCCAGAGGGGAATACGATACCAAATGACGCCTTCTAGAAGCTTTTTTAGTGATTCTTAGATCCTCACACATGCATCTGCATGCCTTGCTCTCCAAAAACAACTGCGCAGTAATGGCGCGAAAATGAGGCTCAGTCTATAACTAGAAAGGCCACCAGACTAAAAAAGGTGTCCAACACAGTGCCTGCCGTTTTTTAAACGTTCCCCAAGATTATAATGCCAATTATTAGCTAGAATCTGCATAATATGCCCCAATAAAGCAATCGTTTTAGCCCATAAAAATGTCTACCAGTTTTTAAGCCCTTTTTTAAGCCCTTTATTCTTTTATGTTTGACTAAGAAAATGGCTTACCGGTCCCCATGAGGGGAAATGACAGCCTTCCAGCATTACATGGTCTTGTTAGAAATATGGCTAGTCATACCTTAAGCAGAAAAGTCTGCTAACTGTTTCCCCCAACTGAAGTTACTTCATCTCAACAGTCCTGTGTGGAAACAGCAATCGATTTTAGTTACTGTCTGCTAAAATCATCTTCCTCTTACAAACAGAAATCTTCATCCTTTTCTGTTTCAGAGTAAATAGTACATACCAGCACTATTTTAAAATAACAAACACTTGATAGAAGAATAAAAACTACATTTAAACACCAAAAAACTCTTAACCATCTCCGTGGAGATGTTGCCTGTGCAACGGCAAAGAGAATGACTGGGGTGGGCGGAGCCTAGGAGGGATCATGTGACCAGTTTTTATATTTAACCCCTATACAGTCCCAGCTATATGCTTTGCTGAGACCCAACCAAGCCCAGAGGGGAATACGATACCAAATGACGCCTTCTAGAAGCTTTTTTAGTGATTCTTAGATCCTCACACATGCATCTGCATGCCTTGCTCTCCAAAAACAACTGCGCAGTAATGGCGCGAAAATGAGGCTCAGTCTATAACTAGAAAGGCCACCAGACTAAAAAAGGTGTCCAACACAGTGCCTGCCGTTTTTTAAACGTTCCCCAAGATTATAATGCCAATTATTAGCTAGAATCTGCATAATATGCCCCAATAAAGCAATCGTTTTAGCCCATAAAAATGTCTACCAGTTTTTAAGCCCTTTTTTAAGCCCTTTATTCTTTTATGTTTGACTAAGAAAATGGCTTACCGGTCCCCATGAGGAGAAATGACAGCCTTCCAGCATTACATGGTCTTGTTAGAAATATGGCTAGTCATACCTTAAGCAGAAAAGTCTGCTAACTGTTTCCCCCAACTGAAGTTACTTCATCTCAACAGTCCTGTGTGGAAACAGCAATCGATTTTAGTTACTGTCTGCTAAAATCATCTTCCTCTTACAAACAGAAATCTTCATCCTTTTCTGTTTCAGAGTAAATAGTACATACCAGCACTATTTTAAAATAACAAACACTTGATAGAAGAATAAAAACTACATTTAAACACCAAAAAACTCTTAACCATCTCCGTGGAGATGTTGCCTGTGCAACGGCAAAGAGAATGACTGGGGTGGGCGGAGCCTAGGAGGGATCATGTGACCAGCTTTGCTGGGACTCTTTGCCATTTCCTGTTGGGGAAGAGAATATCCCACAAGTAAGGATGACGCCGTGGACCGGACACACCAATGTTGGAGAAAAATACTTGCAAGTATAAGCTGTCTGGTATGACGCGTTTCTGCCTAAGCCGTCATCAGATTCCTAGATAGTACCATATACTGTCACCTTTTATAGGTTCATATATTAGT
The DNA here is from genome assembly GCF_027579735.1 of Bombina bombina. NCBI lineage: Eukaryota > Metazoa > Chordata > Amphibia > Anura > Bombinatoridae > Bombina > Bombina bombina. The sequence goes on along the minus strand of NC_069503.1, from coordinate 1,026,904,452 downwards.
TTGTATGAAAAACACCTGTGAACCATCATTAGTGTAACCTGATACATCTTACACTTCTCTGATCGTATTAACCATTAGAGTCTTGAATTGTAATCCAACATACAAATAAACACTCATATAAACTAAGTATTAAATTAAAGCTATACTCTTATACTACTGAGGACTGCAATTTCATATAATATTTACAAAGGTTACATTGTGTGTTAAATTGTAATCACATATTTATATGGAATTTTACTCTAAATAAATTTCACACTATTGTGGTTCATGTTAGGGTGTTAGGTGTAGACATAAATTTTGTTTCCCCATAGGAATCAATGGGGTTGCGTTAGAAGCTGAACGCTGCTTTTTCGCAGGTGTTAGGTTTTTTTTCAGCTGAATCTGCCCCATTGTTTCCTATGGAGAAATCGTGCACGAGCACGTTTTACCTGCTCACCGCTACCGTAAGCAACGCTGGTATTGAGGTGAGATGTGGAGCTAAATTTTGCTCTACGCTCACCTTTTTGCAGCTAACGCCGGGTTTAAAAAAACCTGTAATACCAGCATTGTCTTAAGTGAGCGGTGAAAAAAAAAATGCTTGTTAGCAACGCACCCCTGTTACCGCAAAACTCGTAATCTCGGTGACAGATTGGCCATGAAGCCGTATCCAGACAGTCACGTGAGAGTATAGGAACCTTTGTGATCGCCTCTCACTCAGAAGTGTTGCAGCTCCATAATCAGTGGACTTCCACTTTCTACACCTAACGAGGTTTTCAGGAGCTACACTGAGTTTAAAAAAAACGATATATACTAATTCCACGATCAAAATCCAGGACTTTAAAGGGATCCAGGATATTACCACTACAACTAAGATTTGCCGTAGGGCCGCATCCAGACAATCACGTGAGCGCATAGGAACCTTTCTGATAGCCTCTCACTCAGGATTGTTGCTGCTCCATTATCGGTGAATTTCAACTTTCTACACCTAACAAGGTTACTAGGAGCAACACAGAGCGTTGAAAAAAAACCCTATACACAAAAATCCACAAGTGGAATCCAGGAAACATCCATTACAACTAAGGTCAGATCGTACACTCTGCAGCAAGCAGTGTTGATGGATATAGGATAGCACATACGCTCCGTCACCTATCCACCTTTGTAACACAGGAGCTAGCACCTATACACACTTGGTACTATTTCATGCACTTTTTAATGGAACCATGATGAACTTTCTTTTTTATGCTCTGTGATGAACTAATATTACACCTTTGAATGAGGAATTTCTTTAATGTACATACATTTTTATATCCAGTGGGATCATAGATATTGTGACACCTTTTTACAGAACTCATTGTTAGAGATTAACGGTACCTTTGATCATAGGTTGGCCAACCTTTATATTGTTTGTTCTTTTTGTCATTTATATAAGAATATTTTAGATCTAATTCTGCCATATCTGATTGATTGATCTATATTGTTATATAGTTTTATTGCTTCATTTATAATAACCACTAGTTCTAACGATTCGACAGAAGGTTTTATATAAACAATCTATTTTTTATTAAATAAATCTATTTTTTGTATCAGATCTTTTTATCTTTTTGCTTTTATATATAGCCTTGTATTATAACATTTACTATTCTACATTGTTTGTATATTCTCTGAAAGTGCCTCCTTCTCCTATAAAACGAGTCCATGGTTCACCAACTATACCTGTCATGAAAACCTCATGATTTTGGGATCAAGGGGTAAACTTCTCTGTGTGCTATTTTGTTTTATTTGAGAGGTTGTATGCCTCTGTGTATTTTCTGAAAACCAATCAGGCCTTTCTGTCATAAATAGTTCCACTTGACCAAATGTTATTGCATATGTATTTATGGATCAAGTAAGTAAAAATGTCAACACAAGAAACATAATAAAAAGCAGTGCCCTCTACCCAGAGCTAGATAAGGTCAATCAGAGGACGCTAGTACAACTTGAGACATGCTTTTTCCATATATGACACTAGATGATGAAAATATGACAACCATGTCATATTTGGCACAAAACTAATTCTCATAATGTCACTGGAAAATTGTTTATATAGGTTTATGCACTGAATATGTAAAACAGAATTTATAAGATGTTATATAATTTTAGCCAAGGATTCAGAGTTTTATGATGTGTCGTAAAAAAGAGAGGGGTGGATATTTCCCTGGCATTGTCTGGAAGGAAGTTTGGTCAAGCAATTTGATATCAGAGAAACAGGTATAAAACTTTGATTCTAACAATAAGTTATTCATTCTACATGGGAGCCTGTGTACCAACATAGTGAGTGACCATCTTTTCTTGAGTTAGTTATAGATTTGTCAAAAATCGAACTTAATAACTTAGATGTCTGATCCCATATTTCTTTACTTCTTGGGCATAGCCACCACAGATGAAAATACAAACCTTCCTTTAAGCAATTCATATAACACATAGCTGAGATTGAATTATTACATGCATGCGACCTTAAAGGGACATTAAACCCCACATTTTTCTTTCATGATTTAGAAAGAGTATGCAGTTTTAAACAACTTTCTAAATTACTTCTATTAGCTATTTTGATTCATTCTCTTGATATTCTTGGCTGAAAAGCATATCTAGATAGGCTCAGTAGCTGCTGATTGGTTGCTGCACATAGATGCCTCATGTGCACTGCTCTTTCTTCAACAAAGGATATCTAAATAATGAAGCAAATTAGATAATAGAAGTAAATTGGAAAGTTGTTTAAAATTGTATTATCTATCTGAATCATGAAAGAAAAAAATGTGGGTTTAGTGTCCCTTTAAAGTTGTAAGATATCATCTATACATTACTTTTAAATAACTTTCTTTAAGATTCACACAAATTGTAAAGGCCATCCCCCTTTTTATATCTATACTCCATTGTTCTAATCATCTTTGTAAGTCAAGATCCACTTCCCATGTAGTCATTGCTGGGAGCTTTTGTTCTTTCCTACCTAAATGAAATAAAGGGTAAAGACCTGAAATTGCACATTTAGTCCTATTATGTGATAAGCATAAAAGTTCAAAAAATGTTGTCTTGGATGTTTTGTACATTCTATGAAGGCTTCCACTTTGCTATATTAATTCAAGATAGTGATAGCATGCATGAGACAAATAGGGCTGTAAATCACAGTAATGGTCATATGTCAGAAAACTGTTATGTTTGTATGCATCGACTATTCTTTAAAGTCCCTTATTAGCCCAGATATCAGCTATGTCCTTACTAATGTTTGATGCTAGATCAATTATTGGAGTTACTGTGGAGCCTTTCTCTATTAAGGGCAATTTCTTTGTTAATATGTCCCATAGTTTAATAGTAATAAGCTATTGTTTTGAAAGTTTTCCATATTGGAGGTCTATGAATTTTAGGGGACTAAAGCAGATAATATATATGATCAATGTCCACAATATCGCTTTCCAAATTCACCCACATTATTCCATCATCTGCATTATGCCATAACACTGTCTGTGCCATTCTTGCCAAATAAAAGTATACCTTAGGTCAGGAATTCCCAATCCCCCCATTCCTATGTGTCAACATAGATATTTTGTTTATTATAGCTTTCTATTAGTTCCATATGAAACTTAACATTTCTGTTTGGATATTTTTCAATTATATCTGGTTTAACGCTATAGGTAGTGCCCTAAATAAATAGAGTAGTTTAGGAAGTATGACCATCTTACTCACTATTATTTTTCCATAGAAGAAAATTTTAAAGGTAGACCATTTCTTTAAGTCTTTTCGAATTGTGGTAAAGATGGAGTTATAATTGTATTTATATAGAAGATTTAGATTATTTGGAAGGCAAACCCCTAGATATTTTATTGCTTTCTCTGCCCATTTGAAGTCAAAATTAAGAGCTAGTAACTTTTTGGTACATTCTGGCAGATTTACTGCAATCTCTTTACATTTTTCACTATTAATTTTGTAGCCTGAGATTGTGCTGAATTTTCTTATCAAATTAAAAATCAATGGAAGAGACAATGATGGTTTGGTGACCATTAAGATCATGTCATCTGCAAATAAAGCTAATTTGTGGTTAGTTTGTCCTACTCTAATCCCAGTAATATCCAGATTATTTCTTATACTAGCGGCCAACTGCTCTATACTAAGGGGAGAGAGGACACCCCTGACGTGTTCCTATTCTGATAGGTATAGTTTGTGACTGGTATCCAGTTACTCTAATAAAGGCTGACTGTATCGTGTACAATGAGGCTATTGCCTTGAAAAAGCTGCCTTGAATGCCAAATTTAATCAATACTTGCAGCATATAGTCCCAGGCTATTCTATAGAATGCCTTCTCTGCGTTCAACGAGAGGAACAGAAAAGGGACTCCATTTACAGTAGTAAAATCAATTCTTATCAGATGCCTCTCTAGAGCTAATGAATCCCACTTGGTCAGGTGCTATTAACTGTATCATAATAGTATTCAGTCTAATGGCTAAAATTTTCGTAAAAAGTTTAAGATCCTGATTAATAAGTGAAATGTGTCTATAATTGCTACAGGATAATTTATATTTCCCTGGTTTAGGGATGACTGAAATTCTAGCCATCAAAAGTTCTTGAGGAATTTCTCCTCCAGTCATAATAGAATTAAAGATTAAAACTAATTGGGGAGTTATCTCTTGTGCTAGTTTTTTAATAAAAGTTTCCTGAGAACCCATCAGGTCCAGGGACCTTAGATGGTTTAAGTAATTTTATAGCAGCATTTACATTTCTGCTGTAATTGGAGCATTTAACGTATCTAATGCGTTTGAATTTAGCGAAGGTAAGTCACATTCAGAAAGAAACATATCTATTTCCATATCTCTCTGCTCCGGATTTCCTGACCTAGGTAAATGGTACAACTTTTTATAGAATGAGGCAAAAAAATCTGCAATGTCTTTTAGGTTACTAATAATTTCTCCTTTTGGAGATCCCAATTGTGGAATAGTAGATTGTCAGGGGATATTTTTTATCTTTCTAGCTAAAAATGTATCCGGCTTATTACATAAGTAAAATAATGGGCATCAAGTACTCTTATAGATTTCCTCGTCTCCTCATTTAAAAGGTCATCCAACTCTTTTTTTTTTTTATTGAAGCAATTCTAAAACTCTTCTTTGTCTATTGATATGATGTTGTGTTTGTAATAAGTTTATTTCATTTCTTAAATTTTAAATGTGTTGTTACCTTGACTTGTTAATTAGGGCTGTTTCTTTCATAATAATCCCCTAACATATGCTTTCATGCTCCCCAAACATATAATGGGTTAGTAGTGGAATTTATATTGTCAACAAGAAATAAACTTTTCTTTAATTTATTAACAAATATTTCATTTCTGAACATATAAGGATGTGTTGACCACAACTTACTTATAGAGGGGTCAAATATTCCCTTTAAAACAAGCTCCACCATAGAATGGTCTTATCATGTGCTCGGAATTATGTTTGAGGAAACAACCAAGGACAGTATGAATTGGCTCAATGAAACATAATCCAATCTTGAGTAAGAATTATGTACTGAAGAAAAAAAGTATAATCTCTTTCTCTTCTATCCAAGACCATCCAGCCATCTATTAGGTTGTGATCAATTAGGAAATCACTTAGTATTCTTTTTGAAGATGATCTGGAGTTCAAGGTTGATTGATTGGATCTGTCTATTCTATCATCTAGGGTAATCTCCTGCCATAATTATTCTATATCTTTTCCATGAAGTTAACAGCTTACTTATTCTGGGAAAAAAGTAGACTGATGTTAATTAGATGCATACAGATTAACTAGTATTATGGGAATTCTGATCATCTCCTCCTCTATCAAATTTAGGGAAGAGTGTAACAAAATAGAAACCCCACATTTCTTTTTATAGCCCGCTGCATGGTATTGGGTCAGGAACACAGTGTCCCAATACTTAGGTGACTGTTGGGAGGAAAAATGGGTCTCCTGAAGCATAACAATCTGAGCATTGAGTTTTTTAGATTCTAATATAGCCTTTTTCCTTTTTACATTAGAGTGCATACCTCTAACATTATGTGTGATTATCTTTACTGACATAAGAAAATCTTACAAGAAATATAATATTATAAACAAACAAATGCACCTGAGCCAAAACTTGGACCACCCCTGGACAAAAAAAGGGGGGGGGGAGAGACATCTTATATAAATTGGATTAACTGCCTGTGCCAATAAGGATAATTTTAGTCTTAACACTGTAACAAAGATTAGGGGGAAAAAAAGGGAAAGAGAAAGGGTAAAAATCAAAAGATGCTTCAATTTAAGTTGAAACATTTAAATAACTGAACTGAGGAACCGCTGTGAAACAGGTTTAGTCTTGACCAACTAAACTACGGAGATTATATAAACACATGAAAATAATTCAGAATTGAAAACATAACTCTTGTATCTCTTTTTCTTTCATTAGCTAGAGTGTTTCTATCCCAGTATCTTACATGGCAGTAAGTAATACTGTTACCTTAAATATTTTTAAAAACAAATAGTTGAAGAACTCTAATAATTATGTACTCAAAATTTTGAACTCTTTAACAACCTACTATTTCTTCAAACCTTTTCCAGATTGTAATCAACTCAGGACTATGTCCTGACCCATTTTGATTCGTAAGAATTTCTACTTGTCTCCGTTATATATAACAAATCTGTTATTACAATTTGCTAACTTTTCTAATGCTATACATAAGGAGGCTTGCAATGTGAAGCAGGTGTGGTATAACAACAAATAATCACCTTAAACAGTAATCTTTATACAATCTTTATATGTGTTAACCATAATAAGTGTTTTTATGAAAAGAGATATCCTTCTAAAGTCCCCCTCTCCTATCTATAGACTATAACTCATCATTACAACATTCACTTTGTTAAATTTGTATTGTAGCGGTATGATATAGTTATATGTAGCCACCTCAGAGTATAATTCCTTGTGTCATCAGCTTACTCCTTTATTTAAGATAGATTTTTTTAGGATTATTTGCTAACCCTTCTAATACTAAAAATAGCATAACTTATAGTGTAAAACAAGTGTAATATAGCAACCAGTGATCACATATTATCTTTACCCAGAATGAGTGTTCCATTAAGAAAATCGAACCTCTTATGTTGCTCTTTCCTTCTCCTTCAGTAGCTCAATAACACCACATTCATGATATTAAACTCGTAATAAGTTTAACCAAAACCTCCAAGTGTAATCCTACGTTTTATGGGAATACTATCAGGTCCCACCTTATAATTTAAGGATCTCAAGTTGTATGATTTACCATTTAATCCTAGGAAAATCATTTGAGATGGCTTACTTTCCGCTTAGTCTAATAAAAACCTCCAAGTGTAGTTCTATGCCTTAAGGGAATATTATCAGGTCCCACTTTATATATTAAGTCTTTCAAGTTGTGTGCAGTGAGGTATAAATACATCAGTATGTAAAACCAAGAATATCAACATGTTACCATAAAGTGTCCATGTCATTTAGTAGTTGGTGCAGAGTGGGAATCTGTATTAGTGCTAACAGCGCTAGACACCTGGTATGGATCCTTTAGGTCTTCCCACTTGTGTCCAGGAGCGTGATAAAGGCTTCCTTGGAGAGCGTTGTGGCAGTGGCATTGCAATGTCCTCCATTGAAATGTGTAATTTCTGGAAGATCTCCCTTCCTTCGACTACTGTTGTGCAGGAGTAAGATATTTTGTTGTAAAGAAAAGACAGCTTGAACGGAAAGTTCCATCTATATTTAAAGGCACAGTCTACACCAGAATTTGTATTGTTTAAAAAGATAGATAATCCCTTTATTACCCATTCCAACACAGTTATAACCAACACAGTTATATAAATACACTTTTTACCTCTGTGATTATCTTGTATCTAACCCTTTGCAAACTGCCCCCTTATTTCAGTTCTTTTGACAGACATCCATTTTAGCCAATCAGAGCTGGTTCACCTGAACTCCTCATGCATGAGCACAGTGTTATCTATAGGACACACATGAACTAACACCCTCTAGTGGTGAAAAACTGTCAAAGTGCCCGGACAGAAGAGGCGGCCTTCAAGGGCTTAGAAATCAGCATATGAACCTCCTAGGTTTAGCTTTCAACTAAGAATACCAAGAAAACAAAGCAAAATTGGTGATAAAAGTAAATTGGAAAAATGTTTAAAATTACATTCTCTATCTGAATCATGAAAGTTTATTTTGGACTAGACTGTCCCTTTAAGATTGGCTTTCATCAAAGCTGAGATGATAGGCTTCATTTCTCTCGGTTTCTTTAAAGTGAAAGGAGATAAATCTGAGAAAATCTGGATATTGGAACCTTCATAGGTTAAATGTGACACTTTTCTTGCAGCTTGAAGGAGTTGTTATTTTGTAGTATAGTAATTCAACTTTACTATCACATCATGAACCGATGAAGGATTAGAGGGTGTGTTTAGTGCTCTATGAGCCCTGTCTATTATAAATAAAGAATGTTCAGTGTTGGTTAATAACTGTTGGAAGAGTTTGATAAGAGTAACATTCAGATCTGTGTAAGTTTCAGGAAGATTCCTTATTCTCAAATTGGACCTCCGGGATCTATTTTCTAAATCCTCCAATTGAGATTCCAATTGCATTATGTGCTCACGCTGTTGTACTAACTCATTCTGGCAGGAGGTATTTCTCCCACAACTTCTTCTATTTTATCCTCCAATTCGGCTGTTCTGTTACCTATCTCCAGGATATCCTTTTTTAAATCTCCCAGCGCTTACTTTAACTCCTTCTGGAATATTGCCTTTATCTGTTTAATTACGTCTGTGTGATCTGCTGTGACCCTTCAAAAGCCAAGGCCACTTCATCCATTTCCTCCATGTCTTTTTTTTTATATTCTTTATTTTATAACCAGCAAAATAAACAATTTACAGACTGCATGCGACACACGGCTACATATACGAACAGAGAAGCAAGACATAGGTAGGAAGAAAAAAAACCTGCAAGTATCACATCACATTCTTTCTGTCTATTACCTTTGTTTTTCTGGTATTTTAATTTTTTTAATAAAATAATCTAAAAATTAAATGTCTCAGTCATATAATTCTTCTTGTCATGGGTCAGTTGTTATGGGGTATGAAAGGTTTATATTTCCGTTTTTAACCAAATTAAGCTCACTTTCCAACCCTTAATTTCTAAATAAAAAAGGCCATAATTCATCCATAGTAATCCATAGTCATAGAAGAAATAATAATCTTTCTACCTTCTTTACCAAGGCAGGTTGCCCTGTCTACCTTGGTCAAATATAATGATTACACGGACAGAGGGGGAGAGAAAAAAAAACGTTATATACCTCCTCACTTTTCTAGCCATGTTCTTGGGAGAATCTCACCTTGTAGCAAAGAGTAAAATGCATTCAACTTTTTAAGTGGTGCTATTAGTTGTAATTGTATCTCCATAGGTCCTAACCATTTTCCCAAGTAAATATTTAGAGATTTTTCTATATTGGGTGATATAAGATATTGTTCTATGATTATTAAATCCCTTACTTCTTTTGAGAACCTAGAAAAGGGAGGGGCCTTACTGGCTTTCCAATTTGCTAGAATAAAATTTCTTCCTAACAATTTCCTCCATGTCTTGTTGCGATTGTAATGCTTTTTGCTGGATCTTCTTTTTCGATTGGGCTTAATGGAGACAATCTTTTACAGATTGATTTCATGTTGGACTTGTCTAAAACTGCCCCAATTGTACGATCCAATGCTTAGTATGAATGAAATATGCAGTCTCCAATCTAGTTTACTAAATATCTTGATTGCTATAGTTCACACCACTTTAATGCCTCATTATAGTGTAAATACTTCTGAGACCATTCCAGGCCAGACCAGTTCCTGAAAACACATTACAGTCCCTCAGAATAGCAAAACCATTGCATACATTTTGAGCAGGGTACATCCGAACTACAGTTATTTAGCAACAGCTCTTTCTTAACTTGCTAAGTAGACTTGTAAAATGTTATACTGAGTCATACAATTTGGGCCCATCAACACGTGATTCAAGACTTGCGTGACTTAATATGCAAAGCTCAGATGAGACTTATTAGATAATAAAACATTTATGCTTCAAAAATCATACAACCATATGTATCTTTAAAGTCTCTATTTGTCACATAATAATAAACTTTTTAATTGTGATGGTGCCGCTTCAAATATGGCCGCCACAGCGTGTGTGTCCAATAATTGTAGATCAAAGTGTGCTATCAAATAATCCCCACTCCTAGCCATTTGTGAGATAAAGTATTTACCAAAGTGTTAATGAATCTTTAGAGCCTCTGTTAAGGACGTGTTCCAAAACGTCTAGAATGCCTTCTTACTCAGACCCACCAGGCCGCATATATGCGATCGCACCGCTGCAACTATCTGCAGTGTTTACAAACTTCCAATTTTCAGTATTCAGGTGCTGATTGTTGTCCTGGGGGATGCTGCTTCGTCCCGTCAAGTAATTAGCAGATTTCAGATGTTTTTTAAGGGTATTTAACTCAATCAAGCAGGAGCCAAAAGAGAACACATCCACCTCATCTGAGTCTTGGCTTTACCTTGCTTTGTCTAATATTTGAACCACGTTACTGAAAGAGACTGGTAGTATTAATACTAAGGTTTTTTTTAGATTATTTCTTGCTAAAGGCTAGAGCCTTGAGAAAGACCAATATAGGTCAAAATGCGTAGGCTGTTTGAACCATCCGGTGAGTACTTTTATCCCCAGTATTATATGTATATACCTACACAGTTGCAATATTTTGTGTTTTGTTGCTTTTTTCCGTTTAGAGAGAAGATTTTTTGGACATATCTCCACTGAATTTTATTGTCTATGGATTTTTGAGATATCAGCTTTTCTCCATGAACTTTTTCCTGTGTTACTAGGACTATTCTTTGAACTTTTAGTGCCACCACAATACTATTTCATTTCCTGGTATACTAGAGGTAACCTAGATAATTTCCTTGTATTTTATATGTGTTTTATGCGAATGTCCCTGTATTGAAAATGTTATAAACCTTCTTTATCTAACATGACATACAATTTACCCTTATTTATAAGGGACTACCCTTATTTGTGTGTTTTTAACTGTATCTTTTTTACACTCCATTTGGCACAGGAGTGTTTTAGGGGTGTGTTGGTATATTAGCAGACTTTGAATCCTGGTACATTTCCCTTGCTTCACTTATCCGCAATGTTGCCCCCACAATACCTACATAAACTTGAGACCACTTATTTTAAATTAGCAATCATGGTCATTTAAATAAGTGGTCCTGTGTTCACCTGCTACCGGCTGATTGTCACAACAATTACAAATACTTTTCAACTTTGATTATATTTTTCGGGTTCTGATGCTTTTTTAGAGGCATTTTTTATCACCTCTCCATAACAACAAATCATAATACCCCATATTTGAAAGGGAGTTTTCACAATTCAAATAAGGGGGTTTCATGTCTTCATAGCTATGAAGTGATTGTTATAGTAAGACTGAAAACCTGGCAGTAACCACTTGTCTCATGTATTTGCACTGTTGATGTTAGGGCTCATAGAATAATGTTTGCCTGAACTAATAAAAAAATTTAAGAATCAAAATAAATGGGATATATAAGATGGCTTTTAGTACAACTATTTTTTTAAATGTATTTATTTTATATTTTTTGCTATGCTTCAAGATTTTGGAACAGGATAGGAACGTGCACACAGTTTCCACATGGGTTAAATCCCCTCTGGTAATTCATGATTTTGTGTAATTTTAAAAATGTGTAATATTTGTTTGGTTAGATATTTTATACCTACTCATTTTCTGCATAAAGTGCAAGATGGTGAATAGTGACAAAAATATGATCTGTTTGCTGATTTTTAATGGTAATTTTAAAGGGACAGTCTACAATATAATTGTTATTGTTTTAAAAGATACATAATCTCTTTATTACCCATTCCCCAGTTTTGCATAACCAACACAGTTATATTAATATAATTTTTACCTCTGTGATTACCTTGTATCTAAGCATCTTCTGACAGCCCCCTGATCACACAACTTTTTATTTATTATATTTTGACTTGCATTTAGTGCTGTGTTGTGCTAACTCTAAAATAACTCCCCGGGTGTAAACACAATGTTATCTATATGGCCCACATGAACTAGCAGTCTCTGATTGGAACAGCCAATAGAATGCAAGCTCAATCCTATTGGCTGATTGGATCAGCCAATAGGATTTTTTCTACCTTAATTCCGATTGGCTGATAGAATCCTATCAGCCAATCGGAATTCAAGGGACGCCATCTTGGATGACGTCATTTAAAGGAACCTTCATTCTTTGTTAGGACGTCGATGGAAGAGGATGGCTCCACGTCGGCTGCATTGAAGATGGATCCGTTCCGCTCCAGATGGATGAAGATAGAAGATGCAGCCTGGATGAAGACTTTTTCCGCTTGGAGGACCTCTTCTGCCCAGATCGGATGAAGACTTCTGCCCCTCTGGAGGTCCACTTGTGCACGGCTGGGTGAAGAAAGCTCAAGGTAGGGAGATCTTCAGGGGGGTAGTGTTAGGTTTTTTTAAGGGGGGATTGGGTGGGTTTTAGAGTAGGGTTGGGTGTGTGGGTGGTGGGTTTTAATGTTGGGGGTATTGTATTTGTTTTACAGGTGAAAGAGCTGATTACTTTGGGGCAATGCCCCGCAAAAGGCCCTTTTAAGGGCTATTTGTAATTTAGTGTAGGGTAGAGAATTTTATTATTTTGGGGGGCTTTTTTAATTTATTAGGGGGATTAGAATAGGTGTAATTAGTTTAAAATTCTTGTAATTCTTTTTTTTCTGTAATTTAGTGGGTTTTTTCATAATTTAGTTTATTTTATTTAATTGTAATTAATTGTAGGTAGTTTAGGTAATTATTTTAATTATAGTATAGAGTAAGGTGTAATTGTAACTTAGGTTAGGATTTATTTTACAGGTATATTTGACTTTATTTTAACTAGGAAGTTATTAAATAGTTAATAACTATTTAATAACTATTCTACCTAGTTAAAATAAATACAAAGTTGCCTGTAAAATAAATATAAATCCTAAGCTAGCTACAATGTAATTATTAGTTATATTGTAGCTAGCTTAGGGTTTATTTTATTGGTAAGTATTTAGTTTTAAATAGGATTAATTTATTTAATGATGGTAAATTTATTTCATTTAATTTAAATTATATTGAAGTTAGGGGGGGGTTAGACTTAGGTTTAGACTTAGGTTTAGACTTAGGTTTAGGGGTTAATAAATTTAATATAGTAGCGGCGACGTTGGGGTCAGAAGATTAGGGGTTAATAAATTTAATATAGATGCAGCGATGTTGGGGGGGCAGATTAGGGGTTAATAAATATAATGCAGGTGTCAGCGATAGCGGGGGCAGTAGATTAGGGGTTAATAAGTGTAAGATTAGGGGTGTTTAGACTCAGGGTTCATGTAAGGGTGTTAGGTGCAGACATAAAATTCCTTTCCCCATAGGAAACAATGGGGCTGCGTTAGGAGCTGAACACTGCTTTTTTGCAGGTGTTAGGTTTTTTTTCAGCCAGCTCAGCCCCATTGTTTCCTATGGGGAAATCGTGCACAAGCACGTTTTTCCAGCTTACTGCGGACTTAAGCAACGCTGGTATTGAGGTGAGATGTGGAGCTAAATTTTGCTCTACACTCACCTTTTGCGGCTAACGCCAGGTTTAAAAAAACCTGTAGTACCAGCGTTGTCTTAAGGGAGCGGTGGGAAAAAAAGGCTTGTTAGCACCGCAAGGCTTACCGACAAAAAATCGTAATCTAGCCGTTGGTTTGCTGAAAAAATGAGGTATAAATTGTATGTAAATACAATGAAGTCCAAACAACTAAAAACACCTCTAGCACAGGGGTGTGAAAATGGCTTAGCAGTAAAAGGGTAAAAGGGACATTAAATACATTTTATTAGCATTGTATAGAAGTTATTCCCTGCATTCCTCTTTTTTATAAGTACAGCCATGTTGAAATCTTTCACTACATAAAACCTCCGTAATGACAGCATCTGTGATTAGAGGGAGAAGCATGAAATGCTTTTAGTGTTTAGTGTCCCTTTAATAAACCAGTCATGCTGAAATCAGATGAGAAAATGTATTGCACTGCTACTGACAAGAAATAATATTACAATATATTTTTCATAGCAGTGCTTTGCTTTTATGTAACATTATAACAGGCTGCAAATGTGTTCCTGTAATATACAATTCATTGGTGAATTGGTCACTTCAACACAAGTTGAGCAGGTCCTTTTGGTATTCTTGGAACATGCAAGTGCAAGTAACGAGAAGCTACTGCACATTTGCCAACAAGTCAAGCTTAATTAGCTTTCTTTCCATTCCTAGACTGGCTAACCTAAGAGTTCCATACAAACTGCAGAGAAAAGCAAACTTAGCTGCCATTATAAATATTGTGAATGCCAAATGGAAACCATACATTAACACAAATAATTTTCACCATTTAGAGAAATGTATTTAGAATGCAAAATTTAATATCCACATGTATGATCATGTTTACTTCCAAAAAAATAACACTAAACAGAATGTTTAAGTCATGTAAGATGAACCTCAAACTCCAGACTGAATAAATTCAAGGGCTAGAATTTCCACTTGTAAATACCAACAACCTTATTTCGAACCTCAAAACACAAGAGAATTCTATGAACTTTTAAGTTTAGTTCTCAAGTTGTATATCATGGTTATGGTTGATACATGTTGAATGATCTAATACAGCAAAATACTGGAACTGGAACGATTATAACACTTAATATTGTTATGCAGACCACCAACACCTTTGCATAGGTTTGAAAGTTGAACAGAATATCTGAAGTTCAAATGCCAATTTGAACAAAATAATACATTAAACATCTAAAGCAGTATATAAAAAGGACAATTATAGGAAACTCTGAGCTCTCCTAAAATAGCAGAAATATATAAAAACAAGGATACAAATTAAAATAATAAATTATATACTCAAAGAGAAATAGTGTTTTTAGTCTTCGTCTTCCACAGATAACCTACAATTATAAAAATGCTGCAGGACCTTATATCCAAAATAATACTAGCTTGAAATAGTGTATGGCAAATAGGGCAAAGCCAAATTTTTTTCATATGGACTGGCAGTCAAAAATAGTGGCATTAGCCAATGGACATGTTTTATTACACTAATATTTATGTTAAAGATAACATCTCAAACTAAAATTAGTTTAATATGCACAAGAACGTTGTTACAGTTATTAAATTTGTATTCAAATGTATATTTACAATTTTGTTTACAAATTCTCATGCTTAATAACCTAATGAACTGCTATTTCAATAACAAATTACTGCTCAGTGGTGTGGAGGGACACAAAAACACCCTTGAAGGGCCAAATGTTCCACACAGCCATCTGCTGCACACTCTAGTGACACACTATAACTATCCCTAATTGGCCACAGCAGAGAAAGTAACCTAAGTTACAACATGGCAGTTCCCATTGTATAAAAAAACATATGGGGGCCGATTTAACAAGGGCTGAATGGCGAGAAACAGGAGTTAAGAAGCAGCGGTCTTAAGACCTCTGCTCCTTAACTCGTACGCCTACTCTAAGGTGGCGGACATCAATCCGCCGATCGCATACAATCGGTTTGATTGGCACCCCCTCCTAGCGGTTGATTGGCCGCTAATCTGCAGTGGGTGGCATTGCACAAGCAGTTCACCAGAACTGCTTGTGCAATGATAAATGCAGACAGCATATACTGTCGGCATTTATCGATGTGCAGCGGACATGGTCCGCTTGCACTTTAATGACTGAGGGTGGAAGGAGGCTAACGCAGTAAATGTCAGCAAGCATTAAGCAGTGGGGGTTTTTTGTTTTTGTTTTTTGTTTTTTAAATAAATAAAAATAAAATAAAGAAGAGTGAGACACGTTCTGGAGAAAAGGCTTGGTACAAATATAATGATTCTATGAGAGACACTGTTCAAACTGCAGAATAAACTGCTGGGCTACTAAGAAGCACACATAATATCTTCACCAAAGAATAAGGTTAACACTACTATGTGCAGCAGTGTGTTTACTAAAAGTTCCACAGTTAAAGCAACATTTCTGCAGGGACGCAACTATTTATATTAGCAAGTGTCAACTGCTCTGACATTTTAATCCATCTTATCAGTTCTCCGAATCTGAGGGAGGAAAGATGTCAGCTAGAAAGCTGAATAGACCAGATAAAACTTCCAAAACTACTTCTTTGGATGCTTGAAATCATAAGACAACTAAACCACTTGAAAAGGCTGATAAAGATCAGGAAGAAGATATGGACTCAGATCAGGGTTCACAAGTAGAAGATCCAGATCAGACCCCAGCAACTAAGGCTGATTTACAGGAATTGATTTCAAAGAAAGATATTAATGCTAATTTCTAGAAACTCTGGAGAAAGATTGATAACTTACATACCTCAGTCACTGCTAGCCTGAAAGATATTAAAAGAGATATTGCAGAAATGGGGAACCGTGGGGAATCACTGGGGAACACTCACGACATGTTAACGGACAACATAACTACTATTTCAACTACCTTAGCATCTCAACAACAGCAATTACAAGACCTACAGAAAAAAATGGAGGACATGGAGAATAGGGGGAGGAGATGCAATCTAAGGCTCAAGGGGATTCCTGAGACAGTAACAAAGGACTTACCCACCTATCTCCAACAATTATTCCACACTATCACTGGAGATTCATCCGAAGAAGCATTTCAAATAGAATGTGCCCATAGGGCGCTTCGGCCGAGACCAAAAGATGATGATACTACAAGCTGCAAGACATAAACCAACATTTAAATTTCAGGGCAAAATAGTCCAATTTTATTAGGACTTATGTATTTGGACTCTTCAACGCAGAACTCTACTACATCCATTCACCTCGCTATTAAGGAAGCACCAAATCCCATATTGTTGGTATTTCCCTTTTGCACTCCACATCACGAAAGACAACAGAACTCTAACAATTAGATCAATTGAAGAGATCCAGGCAGCTTGCAAAACCTTAGGCCTGGAAGTGCCAGAGATACCAACGCCAGAAGTATCCTCAACTTTGCCAAGCTGGCAAGATCTACAAAGCCCAGCCAATAAAGCAAGATGGACTAGGGTCACCAGGAAGAAATTCAAAATATGACTTCAGAAAATCTAACCTGAAGAGATTGGAACCTCGGATGCGGGGAGAGAGACTTTGGTAAAGTATGGATTAATTTAAACCAGTTTCTAGAATGAGGCACAAACATTTAGCCTACACAGACTCTAAATACGGGCAGGTGGTAAAAGCTACAGAGACATGGAATTGAACTGAGTTCCCTTGAGTTTTTCATAGTTGGTTTGGGTAAAAGGTATGAAAAAGGGGCCAAATGTTGCCACTATTGGTTCATGAGAAGGCTCTTGAGTATTCAGGCCCATATCATTTAAAGTGCTTGTTTGCTAGTGCTTAGTACTTAATTCTGTATCTGTTCCTCACTCTAAATGCACTATTTAGTTTTTGTGTTATATTTATACATTGTTAATATTGTTGTTTACTGTTATTTAATGTGTCACCTTTGCAAAAATTTACGATAATGTCACAGGAATCAGAGTATGCTCACATGGATACTGAGAGCAATAGAAACTTACTCTGGGGAGAGGGCGCTGAAAAGAAACAGTTGTGGGAAAATAGAGGGCACTTTAACATTCATAGGAGACAAGATTGTTTTAAGCATATTTAGATTTAAGTTGTCTCGAGAGAAGGTTGAGGATTATATATATATATATACTCTTGATTTATAGAGCGATTAAACACATCTCAAAATATTAATGTCTTTGCCTAATATTAACCTCCTCTCGCATAACGTGAGGGGCTCAATTCAAATATTAAGAGGAGAACAGCATTAACCCAGTATAAACAACTTCCCGCAAATGTTATCTACCTTCAAGAAACTCATTTAGTTAAATCCCTTATACCCAAATACTGGTCTAAAGAGTATTCACACCACTTCCACTCCAAAATGGACACTAAAAAAAGGGTGGTCTCGATCTTAATACACTCCTCATTACAGTTCACCCACAAAGAGACAATATCAGATGAGGAAGGCAGATACTTAATAGTCCATGGCCAAATTCAAAGTGTAGACATAGTGTTGTGCAACATATATGCCCCAAATGATAATCAAACATCATTCTTTGCAACTATTTCTCAACTGCTTACAGGTTGGGCTAAAATGCTGTCAGGTTAGGAAATGTCCAGAAGAAGACCCAAATGCTAGGGCAAACTTAAACAACACCCTTGCACTCTGAGTTTAATCCAGGACGTGACCCCACGACAACTTCTATAAAACAAGGTACTCACGATATGGAGCAGTGTTGGTTTGAGTCCTCTGGGAAGAGAAATGGAATTCTAGATAACAGCCGGATAGACTTCTGAATAGGGAACTGTATTCAGGCAATTTCAGGAATAGTCCTCCACAGAACCAGGAATGCAGGGATAGACAACTTATACTCAGACAGAAGGAGGGTTAAACAAGAATCAGTTAAAAATGCAGGAGTTGGTAACTTGAAATCAAGCAATTAGAGGGTTAAGCACAGTGAAGTCAGTAATGCAGAATCTGGCAACTTGTTATCAGGCAGTCTGAGGGTTAAACACAGCAAAGTCAGTAATGCAGAATTTGGCAACAGGTTATCAGGCAGTTTGAGGGTTAACACTGCGTAGTCAGTCAGTACTTGCAGAGTTTGGCAACAGGTTATCAGGCAGTTTGAGAGTTAACACAGAGTAGTCAGTACTTGCAGAGTTTGGCAACAGGTTATCAGGCAGTTTGAGCGTTAACACAGTGTAGTCAGTACTTGCAGAGTTTGGCAACAGGTTATCAGGCAGTTTGAGAGTTAAATGGACATAATACTCGTATGCTAAATCATTTGAAACTGATGCAGTATAACTGTAAAAAGCTGACAGGAAAATATCACCTGATCATCTCTATGTAAAAAAGGAAGATATTTTACCTCATAATCTCCACGGCTCAGCAGAGTAAGTTCTGTGTAAAAAGTTATACTCAGCTGCTCCCAGCTGCAGGTAAAAAAAAAATGAAGAAATGAACAGCAGCCAATCAGCATCAGCAATGCTGAGTTCATGAACTCTTTTACTGTGATCTCATGAGATTTGACTTAACTCTCATGAGATTTCATTGTAAACTTCCCTAAACTGAATAGGGAAATAACATGAGTGTCATGGTTTCCTATTCCTGATGTCTTCTGCCCCTTTAAGGATTCTCAGGTGTCAGGTTGCAAGGTTATATTAACCTGGTCACGCCCATTCCACCTTGCTTCAGTATTGTTAGTGAAAGTTTGCTACAAGCTCCTTGCTGCCTGCAGGAACTTCTAATTTACTCTTAGGATTTACCTATCCTTTTCAAGTACGTTTCTTGTACTATCCTCCAGTACATCCTTAACCTGACTGTGACAGAAAACTATACCTTTGTGACTTTCTACAAAAAATACCGTTGCCTGAGGATTTACCTCCTTCCTTTCAGTCTCTATCATATTCCCTCCAGTGAGACCGGAGCTCCTTACTGCCTCTCTACCCTCTACTATCGTAAGTATGCGATCATCTCTGTATATCAGTTCTGATACCCACTGCTACGGGACACAATGGATCCTTGAAAACAATCACCTACCATTCACAGCACCCTGTAACTTCCACGCCTGCAGCCTACGTGATTCATAACACCGTAATCAGCAGAGGGAATCTCCTACGCTGCACAAGCATCACACAGCGTCTCTCATCTCTGCAGCACAGGCACCTGTCAGCACTGGGGAAATCAAACACGCTGCTACACAGCAGACGCTGCCACACAGAGATCTGCAGCACAGGACTCAAGTACAAGCGTATACATAAAAAGATCTCTCTGTGCCAACATTTGCTATATCAGTACTCTAGCATTCTATTACATAGAATTCACAAGTTTATTACAAATCTGACTTCCTCCTAATATTACCACAGAAGGTTAAACAGTACTTACTTCCTATGTACATGCTAAGTACCTGTAACTTCAACTTACCTACAACTTCTTTATAACACCCTGAATCAGATATACTGATCAGGTGTAACATTCCTAATAGCAAGTTGCTTGCCTAGTGGGGAATACAGTGTAACAATTGCATTGTAGCTACCTACACAGGCATACAAAATATAATTTAACTCTGCAGTTGAGATCCACAGTCTCCCTAAATTTAGACCCTTACAGAATACTGAAGCCTAAAATATGGATCCAGCGGAGCTTCCACAAATAGTCTATGCACTCTCTCAGAGGGTGGATCAACTGAGTCAGGGACTCAGAGAACTACAGGTGCAAAATGAAAGTTTGAGCAACATTATAAAGGACTCAATAGGCAAACCAGCACCGACTGTTATGACCCCAGAACCCCAGGTGTCTATGCCTGACACTTTCTCTGGGGATAGGGCTCTATTCACCCAATTTAGGAACTCATGCAACTTATTGTTCAGCTTGAAACCAAAAACCTACTCTACAGAACGTGTTAAGGTTTTAACTATTATCTCTTTCCTGAGAGGAGAACCCCGCAAATGGGCGGACACTTTCTTAGAGCAAGATCATCCCATTCTAGCTTCTCTAGAGGATTTCTTTAAAGAAATGGCGGTACTGTACCAGGACATAAACATACAGCTCACCGCAAAAACCAAAATGAGGTCTCTCAAGCAAGGTAAAAAACCTGTAGAAGAGTACCTTAGTGATTTCAAGCAATACAGCAAGGATACAGAGTGGAGCGAGATCGCTCTGAGGAATCAATACCGCATTGGGTTAAATGATGCATTGAAAGATGAACTGGCCCGAACAGAACTTCCTAGAACTTTGGAAGGGTTGATTACTCTCAGCATTCAAATTGACAGAAAATTAAGAGAACGGAAAACAGAAAGACAAGGCTCTGAAACAACCAGTAGAGCTCCGGTCTCCTACCATAAACCATCTACAAGTCAAACATCTGAACCTATGGATTTGGGACTCACAAAAGGCCCACTTCAGCCAGAAGAAAGGCATTGCAGACGCATTAACAACTTGTGCATGTACTGTGCATCCAACTCACAAACAGTCAAGGACTGTCCCATCCTCTTAAGACAAAAGAGACGTAAGTGTACTTCGGATACAACATGTTTAACCACTTGTATACATGTAGCTTATTGTTCTCTATCTCTTGCCTTGCAGTGGGATCATCACCAAGTGCTCAGTGAAGCCATCATCGATTCTGGAGCCCAGACATCATATATTGACTCTGTTTTTGTCACTGTAAATAAAATTCCCATGTGTTGAAAGCAAAACCAGTTTCCATTAGAGTTATTGATGGTAATTATATCAGGTCAGGACTCATTACGCATCAAACTGTTCCCCTCAAGGTTGCAACTCTCTCTACACATGTAGAATACATTTCATTCAATGTTATTACCTCCCCTATGTTTCCTTTAGTCCTCGGATTACAATGGTTGCAAACTCACCAACCCACTATTCACTGGGACCGCTTAGAAGTCGAGTTCCTTTCTGACTATTGCAAAACTACTTGTTTCCCACATCCAACCTTGTGTTACACATCTTCAACTCAACTACCCACTGAATACCAAGATTTTGAGGATGTTTTCAGTGAAAAGGAAGCTGAATCTCTCACACCTCACCGACCTTATGATTGCCCTGTCGAGCTTCTTCCTGGTGCCACAATTCCATATGGACATATCTATCCTTTATCACAACCAGAACTGGAACATCTAAAAACTTACATGTCAGAAAACATACAGAAAGGATTCATACAACCCTCAACCTCACCAGCCGGAGCAGGTATTTTCTTCGTGAGAAACAAGGATCACTCCCTCCGGCCTATAATCGACTACAGAGATCTAAATAAACGGACGGTAAAAAAACGCTATCCACTTCCATTAATACCAGAACTCATTGAACATCTCAGCCATGCTACAGTTTATACCAAATTGGACCTTCGAAGAGCGTATAACTTGGTAAGAATCCGGAAAGGGGACGAATGGCTCACCGCTTTCAGAACCCGATATGGACTCTATGAGTACAAGGTGATGCCATTAGGACTCTGCAATGCTCCAGCAACGTTTCAGTATCTCATTAACAATATCTTCCGCGACCTATTAGACGTTTGTGTAGTCATCTACTTAGATGATATCCTCGTATACTCAGATAACATCACAGATCACAGAAAACACGTCCGTTGGGTACTTACATGTCTACGTCAACACAGTCTCTTTGCAAAATTGCAAAAGTGTATTTTCCATACTTCTGACATCACTTTCCTTGGATATACCATCTCCCCTAGTGGTATCCAGATGGACGACTCCAAAGTGGATACAATCAAAAGATGGCCTACACCAACTTCTAAGAAGGATCTTCAAAGGTTTTTAGGATTTTCCAACTATTACCGGAAATTCATCAAGAACTACTCCACTCTCACTAAACCTCTTACTACTCTGACTAGCGTTTATACCCCATTCGTTTGGACCCCCAAAACACAAGCAATCTTCAATCATCTGAAAGAAACATTCACTCAAGCTCCGATTCTAAGTTTTCCAGATCCAGAATCTCACTACGTATTGGAAGTTGATGCATCCGAATTTGCTCTCGGTTCTATCTTTTCTCAATGTAAAACACCAGATGAAACTCTCCACCCTGTTGCATTTTATTCCAGGGTAATGACACCAGCTGAATATAACTACCCAATCGGTGAAAAGGAATTGTTGGTGATCAAAGTGTCCCTAGAACACTGGAGGCATCTATTGGAAGGAAGCAAACACCCCATACTGATTTTTACAGATCATAAGAATCTTGAATACCTCTTGACAAACCGAACCTTATCAGCTAGACAATTAAGATGGAGTCTGTTCCTCTCAAGATTTGATTTCCACATCACATACCGTCCAGGAAGTAAGAACGGTAAGGCTGACGCCTTGTCAAGGAAAGATCCAAAACCTCCAGCTTACACAGCTCCAGGAACAGTCATTCCAGTTGAACAAATTATAGCATTATCTCCAACCTATCCAGAAGTTTTTAGGGAATTTCAGAAAGACGATCCTGGAACCTCCTCATGGAACCTCACCTTAGGACAAGATGGACTGTATTACCATAAGAGAAGGCTCTATGTACCACCATCTTTAAGAGATAATTTATTAAAAGAACACCATGATTCACCCATGGCTGGACATTTAGGTATTAATAAAACCTATGACCTCTTATCACGCACTTACTGGTGGCCCTCCTTAAGATCATCTGTTCAGAATTACATACAGAGTTGTCACGTTTGCACGGTATCCAAAACAGACAAAAAACCTCCATGTGGGTTGCTATTGCCCCTTCCAATTCCAGACAGACCTTGGCAATCCATAGGTATGTATTTTGTAGTAGAACTTCCTCTCTCAGACGGCTATAACACAATACTTGTGGTTGTTGACCATCTGACTAAGATGGCACATTTCTTGCCCTATCACAAGTTACCTACCTCATCAGAAACAGCAAAACTCTTCTTGAACAACATCGTTAAGCTGCATGGGCTACCTGAATCCATAGTTACAGACAGAGGAACTCAATTTACTTCCCGTTTCTGGAAACAACTATGTGCAACGATGCAAGTAGAACTCCGTTTCTCCTCTTCATTCCACCCACAATCCAACGGACAAACGGAGAGAGTCAACCAATGGCTCGAGCAGTATATACAATGTTATTGCTCAAACCAACAAAACCAATGGGCCTCCACTTTGTCTATGGCAGAATACGCATACAATAACTCAACCAGCTCCACAACTCATAAAACTCTGTTCTACGCTAACTATGGATTTCATCCCAGTTTCCAACTCCATCCACGTATGGATACCACCTGTCCACAGGTGGACGATGTCACTAACAACTTACTAGACTTATTCCAGGTACTTAAGAGACATCTGACGCTCAAACACAGCAACGACATTACTACAACCTTCGACGTCGCCAACCCCCTACCTATAAAGTAAAAGACTCCAAGCAAGAAACTTAGTGCTTCATTTATTGGACCTTTCCCTATAACTAGAGTTGTGAATCCGAATGCTGTTACCTTAGAATTGCCTCCCGGCTACAGATTACACCCGACCTTCCACGTTTCTTTATTGAAACCTCACTGAGAAACAAGACAATTGGACACGTCATGTCCTCCAGAAGGTTTGATGGATTCAGATGAGGAATATGAGGTTGAATCCATTCAGGACTCCCGAATCGTCAGAGGTGTTCTCCAATATTTGATTCATTGGAAGGGTTTCGGCAGTGATGAGGATTCCTGGGAACCTTCTGTGAATGTCCATGCCCCCAGACTTGTTTCCCTGTTCCACAGGAGAAATCCGGACCGGCCACGGTTTGTAGCTCCTGGGCAGCTACCCTGAAAGGGGGGGTATGTCATGGTTTCCTATTCCTGATGTCTTCTGCCCCTTTAAGGATTCTCAGGTGTCAGGTTGCAAGGTTATATTAACCTGGTCACGCCCATTCCACCTTGCTTCAGTATTGTTAGTGAAAGTTTGCTACAAGCTCCTTGCTGCCTGCAGGAACTTCTAATTTACTCTTAGGATTTGGAGAAAAAAAGGGCCACAAGAAAAGCGCTACACTCCCTAGTGGGGTGGGTGTTGCTTAAGGTGGTGTCCACGCTGTGTGTCAACGTATATAAATACAATGGTGTGTATAGGGAAAAATATATAAATATTCAATAATTGAAGTATATCGGTTAAAACTATTTCATTATAGTATTTTTTAAAAAACAGATTAAAAATAGATTAAAAATTCCATATACAGCAAAAAATGCAATCAGTGATTGGTACAGTTACAATTATCAATACAATATCAATAAAATAGTGTTAGAGATGAAATAAAAATTGGTTTGGTCTCTATATTAACAACAATAATTTTTGTGTTGGTTAGATGCGGTTCTAGTATGCTAACAACTAAATGGAATAAGCTAAGGTATTAATCTATTACGTTCGTGCTGATCCTAATGAGTTAATTGTGTTCCTTAAACAAATCAAATATTAATTGTGCATATAATGTCCCAAATTAAAGACTCCAAATTTAATCCAAAGTGCACTCTTAAGTAATATAATGTCCAAATAATACGTGAAAATCCTTGTCCTGCAATATCGCAAGTGTGCGATCATCTCAGTATATCAGTTCTGATACCCGCTGCTACGGGACACAACGGATCCTTGAAAACACCTACCATTCACAGCACCCTGTAACTTCCACGCCTGCAGCCTACGTGATTCATAACACCGGAATCAGCAGAGGGAATCTCCTACGCTGCACACGCATCACACAGCGTCTCTCATCTCTGCAGCACAGGCGCCTGTCAGCACTGGGGAAATCAAACACGCTGCTACACAGCAGACGCTGCCACACAGAGATCTGCAGCACAGGACTCAAGTACAAGCGTATACATAAAGATCTTTCTGTGCCAACATTTGCTATATCAGTACTCTAGCATTCTATTACGTAGAATTCACAAGTTTATTACAAATCTGACTTCCTCCTAATATTACCGCAGAAGGTTAAACAGTACTTACTTCCTATGTACATGCTAAGTACCTGTAACTTCAACTTACCTACAACTTCTAGATAACACCCTGAATCAGATATATTGATCAGGTGTAACATTCCTAATAGCAAGTTGCTTGCCTAGTGGGGAATACAGTGTAACAATTGCATTGTAGCTACCTACACAGGCATACAAAATATCATTTAACTTCGCAGTTGAGATCCACAGTCTCCATAAATTTAGACCCTTACAATGAGAGTGCATGAGGCTCATCCTTTCAGCTGTCCCAGGACAGACATACTAATTTGCTGCTTAGAAATCCTTTACAATGGGATGTGGCTACTGAGGAACTTTTGAGGTAAAATATCTTTCTTTTTTACATAGAGATGTTCAGGTGATATTTTCTAGTCAGCTTTTTACAGCTATACTGCATCACTGTCAAGTGTTTAAAGATTTGGGTATTATGGCCCTTTAACACAGCGTAGTCAGTACTTGCAGAGTTTGGCAACAGGTTATCAGGCAGATTGAGGGTTAACACAGCGTAGTACTCACAGGAGCCATGAAGAGGAACAACCAAACGGGCACTGAAGGAACAGGAAGCCCGGAATAAAAAGCCGAGTCCTGACGTCAGCAGGAGGGGACGGCTCAGAACAGCCTGTCAATCAAGCACGCAAGGAGGACCGCCGGAGCTTCCCGGCGGCCGAGCGTGACAAATGCATATGATACTAGCAGGGGACTTCAACATAGATATGCAAGAACTCGCTAGCAAACAGACACTAGAGCAGAGCAAGAAAAAGGCTAGACTAAGATCGATGGCCAAAAGAGTAGGTGACTTGTTAGCTCCACATACTTTAATAGACTCATGGAAATCCTTATATGGGATTACATCGGACTCCACGTATTACTCAGCGGCACATAACAAGAACTCAAAATTAGACTATATATACACAAGTCAAATTCTCCAGCTAATTATTAGATCAGCTGATGTTCATGTGTGTGCGTGGTCGGATCATTCAATTACCCAGTTGCAGTTGGGTGAATTACGTGACCCTAGTAGAATTAAAGCATAGACATACGACCCTTCATGTTTAAAAACTCCCACAACAAGAACGAGTTTACTGCAAGCCATAGGAGAATATTGGCAGATTAATCTGAATACTACTCATAATCCCACTTTAGTTTTGGCTGCAGATAAGGCAGTTGTTAGGGGATTCCGGATTAAAGAAAAGGCCATTAACAATAAAAAAAATAATACATATACCGCGCAACTACACGCAGAAATAGAAACACTAGAAAAAGAACATAAGATTACAAAAGCGAATTCGACCCTTTTGACAATACAGGATAAAAGACAAAAACTAGCTACTTTATTGAATGATAATTCAATCAAAACAGCACACAGGTTAAAAGCAAACTACTTCCTGTTTGCTAACAAACCTGACAGATATCTTGCTAACAAAATTAGAGACAATTATCGGTCCATGTTGATACAATATATACAATCTTCAGATAATAATATAACATCTAATCCACAAGAGATTGTGGATAGCTTTGCACATTATTACAGAAAGTTATACGATGGGAAGAAGGTGGAGAAAAGTCAGTCAACCAAGGGTCTGTTGCATTCCTTTATAGAGGCAGCTAAAATCACAGAAGCTGATAGAAAAAATTTAAGTAGAGAGATTACGCACTCTGAAATTGCCAAGGTGATCAAGGAACTCAAGCTTGGAAAGGCCCCAGGTCCTGATGTCTTTACAGGCAAATATTATTAATTGTTTGCTTCAACATTAATGCCCCATCTAGTGAAATTCGCAAATCACGTGCTAGAAGGACATGATTTGCCAGAGGAATTGCTGCAGACAAAATTATAGTTTTACCCAAACCAGGGAAAAATCCTAAACTGTGCTCTAGTTACAGACCTATATCCTTAAATAATCAGGACATTAAAATTGTGACGAAAGTATTGGCCAACAGACTTAAACTAATTATTCTGACGGTAAGGGTTCATTAAGGAAAGGGAAGACCCTGACAACATACGTAGGATAACAATATTCACAATCGAGCATCACATCAGATCACACACTACACTACCACCCATTGGCCAGTTTATGCTTATTCACCCTAATCCGGTGATCTAGTCTTCAACAATAGGTTTTTTGTATTTAGCCCCACAATAGTTACTTTTTAGTATCATCAGTTCACAGCACAATTGTTTAATCTATAAGTCCATATAATATATTGCCATCACTACGCCAACATATTCATCATTAGGGTATCCACTGGTAGTCTCAGCTACCTCACAGTAATCACTGCAAATCCTCAATATGTGGTGTTTTTTCCTTAATCTAGGAGCGTTACCTAATAAAAGAAAATGAAAAATTGGTTGTGAATGATTTGACACATGAAGATAAACATTTTTTTTATATATTTCCACTTATATAATATAGGACAGTTACAATTTTATCATGGCATGTATATTAAGTGAGAAAAGTGCTTAAGGCACTATACTGCTTTTTCAGCAGTATTATTGCACACGTCACGTCACGTCACACCCCCATGATTGGCCTATCCACACTTTAATATGCCCATTGAGACACCAGGTATATAGCTATAGGAGATTAGAACAAGTACACCAGTTATATTTCATTCCCATTATTGTCTAGTACCTTAGTCCAATCATACATGTAAAATATGGGCAAGATGCATTTAGTGCTTTTTTAAACACTTATACATTAGGGTCTATATCGGTAACCAATGGCTACATGCAGCAATCATGGTAATCTTTGTGTGGTTTTTAATACCTTAGAATCATCATACATTTAAAATATTTGTAATATGGAGTTACCTCTCTCCAACACTTACACATTAGGATTTAGGTAGGTAGCCATGACTACCTTTAGTAATTTTGGCAATTCCCGTATGTTAGGAGGATTATGGTTATCACTTTGTTTAGGATCGTCTTCAATAAAGAATTGGCTAAAATCATTGCAAGTGGGACGGGTCACACTTAGTTATCACGCCCCTTCATTTCTAACAGCCACTAGATTGGTTTATTTAGTAGCCCTTCCCACACCCATCACCATATGATGCAGGATACACACCTCTTATACATCTAAAACCAATCACGTTTCAGGGAAAGCATACTCCGCTTCATGACGTTTATACTAAGCAGAATGTTTGACAAAACATATGGACATTTTATATATCATCCGATCGGGGAACTAAGGTACTTTCAAATACATTGGTAGTGTTGTACTCGCTACTATAAATGTCAGAGCTTCCTTATTGTTAACAGATGCCTGAGGAAACAGCTAGAAAAGCTGAGAAACGCGTTGCAATCTGTTACCAACATTGTTTTTATTACTTTTTGGGTGAATATAATACCCAATGTTTTAATATAACTTTTAATAAATATCCATTGTAATATATGGAAGTCTGAGCCTGGTTTGCTTTGTCCTCACCTGGAGTTCCTGTATTCCTGTTATTCAGTTACCAGATCAGTGTTGCTGGGCCACTGTGAGTCCCCAGCCTGTGTCATTTAGCACATTTGGTGCTGCCAGCCTTGTGAGTATTATTTCAATACAAGACCTGTTATATGCCATCATTATTGCAATACTGCACTAGGAGGCGCCCTCTTCTTTGTGATCTTTTTCATAGATTGCTGACAGCGGTGATCGACTACCTGACAGAAAACAAGGTGGCTTCTCTGCTGCTATCACTAGATGTGGAGAAGGGATTTGACAGAGTGGACTGGATCTATATGAGAACTGTTCTAGATGAGATGGGTTTCAGAGGTCCCTTTGTTACAGCAATCAAAAATTTATATTCCAAACTGACAGCCTTTGTTAGAGTAATAGCTCCACAGACCAGTAAATTCCAAATTCTTAACGGCACCAGACAGGGGTGCCCGCTTTCCCCCCTCCTGTTTGCTCTATGTATAGAACCGCTTGCAATTGCAATAAGAAATACCTCAGACTAGACATGTGCACCGCTAAAAAATTCGGTTCGTTTTCGGTTCGGATCGATTCGGACTTTTAGAATTTCGTTTCGGATCGAATCTGATTCGGCAAAATTTGAATAAATTCGTTTCGGATTTATTCGGATCCGAATAAATTCGTTTCGGATTTATTCGGATTCGGCTGAATTCGGTTCTATTCCGTTCCGAAATTCGGTATGTTTTTAGTACACTAACACCCATTTAGTACACTAAGTCACTAACACCCATAAACTACCTATGAACCACTAAACCGAGGCCCCCCCACATCGCAAACCCTATAATAACATTATTTAACCCCTAATCTGCCGATCGGATATCGCCGCCGCCTACATTATAGCTATTAACCCCTAATCTGCTGTCCCTAACACCGCCGACCCCTACATTATAGTTATTAACCCCTAATCTGCCTCCCCCAACGTCGCCGCAATCTAACTACAAGTATTAACCCCTAATCTGCCGACCCGATATCGCCGCCGCCTACATTATAGCTATTAACCCCTAATCTGCTGTCCCTAACACCGCCGACCCCTACATTATAGTTATTAACCCCTAATCTGCCTCCCCCAACGTTGCCGCAATCTAACTATAAGTATTAACCCCTAATCTGCCGACCGAATATCGCCGCCGCCTACATTATAGCTATTAACCCCTAACCTGCTGTCCCTAACACCGCCGACCCCTACATTATAGTTATTAACCCCTAATCTGCCTCCCCCCAACGTCGCCGCAATCTAACTACAAGTATTAACCCCTAATCTGCCGACCGCAAATCGCCGCCACTATAATAAATGTATTAACCCCTAAACCGCCGCACTCCCGCCTCGCAAACACTATAATACATTTTATTAACCCCTAATCTGCCCTCCCTAACATCGCCGCCACCTACCTACAATTATTAACCCCTAATCTCCCGCCCCCATCGTCGCCGCTACTATAATAAGGTTATTAACCCCTAAACCTAAATCTAACCCTAACACTAACACCCCCTAACTTAAATATAATTTAAATAAAACGAAATAAGTTTACTATAGTTAAATAAATGAATCCTATTTAAAACTAAAGACTTACCTGTAAAATAAACCCTAAGATAGCTGCAATATAACTAATAGTTACATTGTAGCTATTTTAGGATTTATTTTTATTTTACAGGCAACTTTGTATTTATTTTAACTAGGTACAATAGTTATTAAATAGTTATTAACTATTTAATAACTACCTAGCTAAAATAAATACAAATTTACCTGTAAAATAAATCCTAACCTAAGTTACACTAACACCTAACACTACACTATCATTAAATTAACTAAATAAATGAATCATATTTAAAACAAAATACTTACCTGTAAAATAAACCCTAATATAGCTGCAATATAACTAATAGTTACATTGTAGCTATTTTAGCATTTATATTTATTTTACAGGCAACTTTGTATTTATTTTAACTAGGTACAAAAGCTATTAAATAGTTATTGACTAATTAATAGCTACCTAGTTAAAATAATTACAAAATTACCTGTAAAATAAATCCTAACCTAAGTTACAATTAAACCTAACACTACACTGTCATTAAATAAATTAACTACAAGTACCTACAATTATCTACAATTAAATAAACTAAAGTACAAAAACCCCCCACTAAATTACAAAAACAAACAAACACTAAATTACAAAAAATAAAAAAATATTACAAGAATTTTAAACTAATTACACCTAATCTAAGCCCCCTAATAAAATAACAAAGCCCCCCAAAATAAAAAAAATGCCCTACCCTATACTAAATTACAAAAGTTAACAGCTCTATTACCTTACCAGCCCTGAACAGGGCCCTTTGCGGGGCATGCCCCAAAGAAAACAGCTCTTTTGCCTGTAAAAAAAAAAACACAATCCCCCCCCCACATTACAACCCACCACCCACATACCCCTACTCTAACCCAAACCCCCCTTAAATAAACCTAACACTACCCCCCTGAAGATCTCCCTACCTTGAGTCGTGTTCACCCAGCCGGGCCGAAGTCTTCATCCGATGGGGCAGAAGAGGACATCCAGACCGGCAGAAGTCTTCATCCAAGCTGGGCAAGAAGAGGTCTTCCATCCATCATACAAGTACCAAAATACAAACAAACACTAAATTACAAAAAATAATAAAATATTACAATAATTTTAAACTAATTACACCTAATCTAAGCCCCCTACTAGCTATTAATATAGCTTCAATATAACTAATAGTTACATTGTAGCTATTTTAGGATTTATATTTATTTTACAGGCAACTTTGTATTTATTTTAACTAGGTACAATAGCTATTAAATAGTTAATAACTATTTAATAACTACCTAGCTAAAATAAATACAAATTTACCTGTAAAATAAATCATAACCTAAGTTACAATTACACCTAACACTACACTATCATTAAATTAACTAAATAAATGAATCCTATATAAAACTAAAGACTTACCTGTAAAATAAACCCTAATATAGCTGCAATATAACTAATAGTTACATTGTAGCTATTTTAGCATTTATATTTATTGTACAGGCAACTTTGTATTTATTTTAACTAGGTACAATAGCTATTAAATAGATATTTACTGTTTAATAGCTACCTAGTTAAAATAATTACAAAATTACCTGTAAAATAAATCCTAACCTAAGTTACAATTAAACCTAACACTACACTATCATTAAATAAATTAACTACAAGTACCTACAATTAAATACAATTCAAAAACTAAACTAAAGTACAACCCCCCCCCCACTAAATTACAAAAAATAAAAAAAATTACAAGAATTTTAAACTAATTACACCTAATCTAAGCCCCCTAATAAAATAACAAAGCCCCCCAAAATAAAAAAAATGCCCTACCCTATACTAAATTACAAAAGTTAACAGCTCTATTACCTTACCAGCCCTGAACAGGGCCTTTTGCGGGGCATGCCCCAAAGAAAACAGCTCTTTTGCCTGTAAAAAAAAACACAATCCCCCCCCCCCCACATTACAACCCACCACCCACATACCCCTACTCTAACCCAAACCCCCCTTAAATAAACCTAACACTACCCCCCTGAAGATCTCCCTACCTTGAGTCGTGTTCACCCAGCCGGGCCGAAGTCTTCATCCGATGGGGCAGAAGAGGACATCCAGACTGGCAGAAGTCTTCATCCAAGCGGGGCAAGAAGAGGTCTTCCATCCATCAGAAAAGTACAAAAAAACAAACAAACACTAAATTAGCAAAAATAATAAAATATTACAATAATTTTAAACTAATTACACCTAATCTAAGCCCCCTACTAGCTATTAATATAGCTACAATATAACTAATAGTTACATTGTAGCTATTTTAGGATTTATATTTATTTTACAGGCAACTTTGTATTTATTTTAACTAGGTACAATAGCTATTAAATAGTTAATAACTACCTAGCTAAAATAAATACAAATTTACCTGTAAAATAAACCCTAACCTAAGTTACAATTACACCTAACACTACACTGTCATTAAATTAACTAAATAAATTAATCCTATATAAAACTAAATACTTACCTGTAAAATAAACCCTAATATAGCTACAATATAACTAATAGTTACATTGTAGCTATTTTAGCATTTATATTTATTTTACAGGCAACTTTGTATTTATTTTAACTAGGTACAATAGCTATTAAATAGTTATTGACTAATTAATAGCTACCTAGTTAAAATAATTACAAAATTACCTGTAAAATAAATCCTAACCTAAGTTACTATTAAACCTAACACTACACTATCATTAAATAAATTAACTACAAGTACCTACAATTAAATACAATGAAATAAACTAAACTAAAGTACAAAAAAAACAAACACTAAATTACAAAAAATAAAAAAATTACAAGAATTTTAAACTAATTACACCTAATCTAAGCCCCCTAATAAAATAACAAAGCCCCCCAAAATAAAAAAATGCCCTACCCTATGCTAAATTACAAAAGTAATCAGCTCTATTACCTTACCAGCCCTTAAAAGGGCCTTTTGCGGGGGCATGCCCCAAAGAAAACAGCTCTTTTGCCTGTAAAAAAAAACACAATACCCCCCCCACATTACAACCCACCACCCACATACCCCTACTCTAACCCAAACCCCCCTTAAATAAACCTAACACTACCCCCCTGAAGATCTCTCTACCGTGTCTTCACCCAGCGGGCCGAAGTCTTCATCCGATGGGGCAGAAGAGGACATCCAGACCGGCAGAAGTCTTCATCCAAGCGGGGCAAGAAGAGGTCTTCCATCCATCAGAAGTCTTGATCCAGGCGGCATCTTCTCTGTTCATCCATCCGGAGCGGAGCGGCAGCATCCTGAAGACATCCCACGCAGAGCATCCTCTTCTTTCTTGATCCGACGACTAGGTGACTGTACCTTTAAGTGACGTCATCCAAGATGGCGTCCCTTGAATTCCGATTGGCTGATAGGATTCTATCAGCCAATCGGAATTAAGGTAGGAAAAATCTGATTGGCTGATTCAATCAGCCAATCAGATTCAAGTTCAATCCGATTGGCTGATCCAATCAGCCAATCAGATTGAGCTTGCATTCTATTGGCTGATCGGAACAGCCAATAGAATGCGAGGTCAATCTGATTGGCTGATTCCATCAGCCAATCGGATTGAACTTGAATCTGATTGGCTGATTAAATCAGCCAATCAGATTTTTCCTACCTTAATTCCGATTGGCTGATAGAATCCTATCAGCCAATCGGAATTCAAGGGACGCCATCTTGGATGACGTCACTTAAAGGTACAGTCACCTAGTCGTCGGATCAAGAAAGAAGAGGATGCTCTGCGTGGGATGTCTTCAGGATGCTGCCGCTCCGCTCCGGATGAATGAACAGAGAAGATGCCGCCTGGATCAAGACTTCTGATGGATGGAAGACCTCTTCTTGCCCCGCTTGGATGAAGACTTCTGCCGGTCTGGATGTCCTCTTCTGCCCCATCGGATGAAGACTTCGGCCCGGCTGGGTGAAGACACGGTAGAGAGATCTTCAGGGGGGTAGTGTTAGGTTTATATAAGGGGGGTTTGGGTTAGAGTAGGGGTATGTGGGTGGTGGGTTGTAATGTGGGGGGGGGGGGATTGTGTTTTTTTACAGGCAAAAGAGCTGTTTTCTTTGGGGCATGCCCCCGCAAAAGGCCCTTTTAAGGGCTGGTAAGGTAATAGAGCTGATTACTTTTGTAATTTAGTATAGGGTAGGGCATTTTTTTATTTTGGGGGGCTTTGTTATTTTATTAGGGGGCTTAGATTAGGTGTAATTAGTTTAAAATTCTTGTAATTTTTTTTATTTTTTGTAATTTAGTGTTTGTTTTTTTTGTACTTTAGTTTAGTTTATTTCATTGTATTTAATTGTAGGTACTTGTAGTTAATTTATTTAATGATAGTGTAGTGTTAGGTTTAATAGTAACTTAGGTTAGGATTTATTTTACAGGTAATTTTGTAATTATTTTAACTAGGTAGCTATTAATTAGTCAATAACTATTTAATAGCTATTGTACCTAGTTAAAATAAATACAAAGTTGCCTGTAAAATAAATATAAATGCTAAAATAGCTACAATGTAACTATTAGTTATATTGTAGCTATATTAGGGTTTATTTTACAGGTAAGTATTTAGTTTTATATAGGATTAATTTATTTAGTTAATTTAATGACAGTGTAGTGTTAGGTGTAATTGTAACTTAGGTTAGGGTTTATTTTACAGGTAAATTTGTATTTATTTTAGCTAGGTAGTTATTAACTATTTAATAGCTATTGTACCTAGTTAAAATAAATACAAAGTTGCCTGTAAAATAAATATAAATCCTAAAATAGCTACAATGTAACTATTAGTTATATTGTAGCTATATTAATAGCTAGTATGGGGCTTAGATTAGGTGTAATTAGTTTAAAATTATTGTAATATTTTATTATTTTTGCTAATTTAGTGTTTGTTTGTTTTTTTGTACTTTTCTGATGGATGGAAGACCTCTTCTTGCCCCGCTTGGATGAAGACTTCTGCCGGTCTGGATGTCCTCTTCTGCCCCATCGGATGAAGACTTCGGCCCGGCTGGGTGAACACGACTCAAGGTAGGGAGATCTTCAGGGGGGTAGTGTTAGGTTTATTTAAGGGGGGTTTGGGTTAGAGTAGGGGTATGTGGGTGGTGGGTTGTAATGTGGGGGGAGGGATTGTGTTTTTTTTTTACAGGCAAAAGAGCTGTTTTCTTTGGGGCATGCCCCGCAAAGGGCCCTGTTCAGGGCTGGTAAGGTAATAGAGCTGTTAACTTTTGTAATTTAGTATAGGTTAGGGCATTTTTTTTATTTTGGGGGGCTTTGTTATTTTATTAGGGGGCTTAGATTAGGTGTAATTAGTTTAAAATTCTTGTAATATTTTTTTATTTTTTGTAATTTAGTGGGGGGGGGTTTGTACTTTAGTTTAGTTTTTTTAATTGCATTTAATTGTAGGTACTTGTAGTTAATTTATTTAATGATAGTGTAGTGTTAGGTTTAATTGTAACTTAGGTTAGGATTTATTTTACAGGTAATTTTGTATTTATTTTAACTAGGTAGCTATTAAATAGTCAATATCTATTTAATAGCTATTGAACCTAGTTAAAATGAATACAAAGTTGCCTGTACAATAAATATAAATGCTAAAATAGCTACAATGTAACTATTAGTTATATTGCAGCTATATTAGGGTTTATTTTACAGGTAAGTCTTTAGTTTTATATAGGATTCATTTATTTAGTTAATTTAATGATAGTGTAGTGTTAGGTGTAATTGTAACTTAGGTTATGATTTATTTTACAGGTAAATTTGTATTTATTTTAGCTAGGTAGTTATTAAATAGTTATTAACTATTTAATAACTATTGTACCTAGTTAAAATAAATACAAAGTTGCCTGTAAAATACATATAAATCCTAAAATAGCTACAATGTAACTATTAGTTATATTGAAGCTATATTAATAGCTAGTAGGGGGCTTAGATTAGGTGTAATTAGTTTAAAATTATTGTAATATTTTATTATTTTTGGTAATTTAGTGTTTGTTTGTATTTTGGTACTTGTATGATGGATGGAAGACCTCTTCTTGCCCCGCTTGGATGAAGACTTCTGCCGGTCTGGATGTACTCTTCTGCCCCATCGGATGAAGACTTCGGCCCGGCTGGGTGAACACGACTCAAGGTAGGGAGATCTTCAGGGGGGTAGTGTTAGGTTTATTTAAGGGGGGTTTGGGTTAGAGTAGGGGTATGTGGGTGGTGGGTTGTAATGTGGGGGGGGGGATTGTGTTTTTTTTTTACAGGCAAAAGAGCTGTTTTCTTTGGGGCATGCCCCGCAAAGGGCCCTGTTCAGGGCTGGTAAGGTAATAGAGCTGTTAACTTTTGTAATTTAGTATAGGGTAGGGCATTTTTTTTTATTTTGGGGGGCTTTGTTATTTTATTAGGGGGCTTAGATTAGGTGTAATTAGTTTAAAATTCTTGTAATATTTTTTTATTTTTTGTAATTTAGTGTTTTTTTTTTTTTGTAATTTAGTGGGGGGGTTTTGTACTTTAGTTTATTTAATTGTAGATAATTGTAGTTAATTTATTTAATGACAGTGTAGTGTTAGGTTTAATTGTAACTTAGGTTAGGATTTATTTTACAGGTAATTTTGTAATTATTTTAACTAGGTAGCTATTAATTAGTCAATAACTATTTAATAGCTATTGTACCTAGTTAAAATAAATACAAAGTTGTCTGTAAAATAAATATAAATGCTAAAATAGCTACAATGTAACTATTAGTTATATTGCAGCTATATTAGGGTTTATTTTACAGGTAAGTATTTTGTTTTAAATATGATTCATTTATTTAGTTAATTTAATGATAGTGTAGTGTTAGGTGTTAGTGTAACTTAGGTTAGGATTTATTTTACAGGTAAATTTGTATTTATTTTAGCTAGGTAGTTATTAAATAGTTATTAACTATTTAATAACTATTGTACCTAGTTAAAATAAATACAAAGTTGCCTGTAAAATAAAAATAAATGCTAAAATAGCTACAATGTAACTATTAGTTATATTGCAGCTATCTTAGGGTTTATTTTACAGGTAAGTCTTTAGTTTTAAATAGGATTCATTTATTTAACTATAGTAAACTTATTTTGTTTTATTTAAATTATATTTAAGTTAGTGGGTGTTAGTGTTAGGGTTAGACTTAGCTTTAGGGGTTAATAACCTTATTATAGTAGCGGCGACGATGGGGGCGGGAGATTAGGGGTTAATAATTGTAGGTAGGTGGCGGCGATGTTAGGGAGGGCAGATTAGGGGTTAATAAAATGTATTATAGTGTTTGCGAGGCAGGAGTGCGGCGGTTTAGGGGTTAATACATTTATTATAGTGGTGGCGATTTGCGGTCGGCAGATTAGGGGTTAATACTTGTAGTTAGATTGCGGCGACGTTGGGGGGAGGCAGATTAGGGGTTAATAACTATAATGTAGGGGTCGGCGGTGTTAGGGACAGCAGGTTAGGGGTTAATAGCTATAATGTAGGCGGCGGCGATATCGGGTCGGCAGATTAGGGGTTAATACTTATAGTTAGATTGCGGCGACGTTGGGGGAGGCAGATTAGGGGTTAATAACTATAATGTAGGGGTCGGCGGTGTTAGGGACAGCAGGTTAGGGGTTAATAGTTATAATGTAGGCGGCGGCGATATTCGGTCGGCAGATTAGGGGTTAATACTTGTAGTTAGATTGCGGCGACGTTGGGGGAGGCAGATTAGGGGTTAATAACTATAATGTAGGGGTCGGCGGTGTTAGGGACAGCAGATTAGGGGTTAATAGCTATAATGTAGGCGGCGGCGATATCGGGTCGGCAGATTAGGGGTTAATAAAATAATGCAGGTGTCAGCGATAGCGGAGGCAGCAGATTAGGGGTTAATAAGTGTCAGATTAGGGGTGTTTAGAGACTCGGGGTACATGTTAGGGTGTTAGGTGCAGACTTAGTGTTTCCCCATAGGAAACAATGGGGCTGCGGTGTTAGTTTTTTTTCAGCCGAAACTCCCATTGTTTCCTATGGGGAAATGCCGAATCTTAACGAGCTAATTCGGATTTATTCGGAGATACGGCAGCTATTTCGGATTCATTCGGTAGATTCGGAAGTATTTTAATTCGGAAATCCGAATCGATCCGAATCTCCGAATTTACCGAATTTACCGAATTTCCGAATTAATCCGAAACGAACCGCACATGTCTACCTCAGACATTACAGGTCTAGAGACTGGTTCCATTAACCACAAAATTACTTTATTCACAGACGATGTTTTACTAACCCTGACGAGACCGTTGATATCGCTTCCCAATCTTTACTCGACCCTGAAGGTCTTTTCAATTATTTCGGGATACAAAATTAATAGAGATAAATGTGAAGCTCTCCGATCTCACTACCCAAGATTACAACAAAAATTATAGAGACCAACTTTGATTTTAAGTGGGCCAAAAACTCAATCCAATATTTGGGGATAAAGTTAACCACTCACTCTACACTCTTGTTTAAGGCAAATTATACTCCATTATACCAAACAATCAGGGCAGATATTACCAAATGGCAGAAGGCAAACTTCTCCTGGTATGGCAGACTGTCCTCTCTAAAGATGAACGTACTACCAAGATTAATGTATTTATTTAGAGCTCTACCAATTAAATTACACCAACCAGACATTGACGCGTTACAATCAGCTTTGAATGGGTTTCTTAGAGGTAAAAGGCAAGGTAGAATACCCTTTCAAGTCTTAAAAAGACACAGACAGTTGGGGGAGTGGAGGCCCCAAATCTTTGGGATTATTATTATGCGGCGAGATTAGCACAACTTTCACTACTTGATAAAAGGGGGGTCAATATGATTTGGCCGGGATTAGAATCCCATCTGGGGGGCTATGAGTCCCCGGGGAAAATTATTTGGGGTAGGACAGAAGCAGGGAGCAGAGAGCGTAAATCAGGGATCACTAAAATTTCAAAACAATTATGGGTATCCATGACCAAAAAACTCAAAGTATTGCTGGAAAAATCCATTCTAATCCCTCTCAAATTTATTATACCAGAAGATTGTAGAAACCTACAGAGTAGCAGATTTTACTTCTAATGGGAATCCTATTACTTATGCCCAACTGCGGCTTAGACTATGATTTGCCCTTGCACTGGTTTTTATATTTGCAGATCACCACAGCTATAAGGAGTTACCTCTCGGACACCACAAAACATCAAACTACGACACTGGAACATATATGCTGTTCTCGAGACAGATCAAAACATGCTATATCACAATTATACATTTATATACAAGAGGCTAGAAACATCACAAAATCCCCGGTTGTGTGTAAATGGGATGTAGATCTAGTGAGAGAGAAAGAGATAGAAGTTTGGGAACAAACATTTTTTCAATCGTGTAGGGGATTACTAAGTGCAGATATAAGGGAAAATACCATAAAAACCTCTTTCAGGTGGTATCTCACGCCCCTCAAAATGTCTCATTTCCCTAATGGAGGTTCTAGATGTTGTTACAACGGATGTGGGGCAATTGGTACATATCTTCACATGTGGTGGGAGTGCCCAGGAGATAGAGCTATATGGTCAAATCTTTCTAAGTTATTAAGCAACTTATTAAGCTAAAACATTGTTCTCACAAGGGAACAAGCTTTATTACATGAGAAAATCCCAGGGTTAAATTCTTCCACAAATACTCTAGCTAGGATCCTATGTACCATTACGAGAACAAGTATCGCCAAGCATTGGAAGATGGGGGTTCCAGATTGGTCAGAGATTACAGCTCGAATGAAACACACACTCTATGTACGAGTCTGCAGCACATATTCAAAACAACATAGAATCTTTTAACAAAGTGTGGTTCTACTGGATACTCCAGGGAGACAACATATAACACAAAGATGGAAATATAATAGTGCTGTGGACAGCTATTATATTGCTAAGAATTGGAAGGTATTGGTGGCTACCCTGGTCTTCAACGAGCACTATATGTCATTTTGTCTGCTGTATCACGTATTGTATAATAACACAAACATGGGTACGTCACAGCGGATTGGGGGGGAAATATGGAGAGTCAGACAAGAGTAATTCCACAATGAGAATAAGGTTAGGTAGCACACGCAGGGAACTGTCAGTGAAATAATCTCTATTGAGATATAAAGCATAACATTATCTAATTCTATGTGGGCAACTCTGTATATAATATGGTGACAAAGTTTTTCTTATGTGGTTTAGGTTAATTTTGTTAATTTTTGTTACAATTCATTAAACATATATGCTACTCTTCAGTGAGAATACAAATGTAAGAGTCAAGGAGGGCATTATTGGAAATATCAATCTTACACTGGCTGGAGCGGGAGTATATGAAGATATCTCTGCATGGTTAATATATTAAACTGTATTCTGACAGAGTGCCATTTGTTTCCAATGTAATGAGATTGTAACTGATGTTGTATTATTTATATGTTACTAAATTTTCAATCTAAAAAAATACATATACATATTATTCTCAGAATAATCTTTTATTTAAATGCATCATTCTATCTAGCAATTATTTAGTGTTTAAAGGGAGAGTCTACACCAGAATTTCTATTGTTTAAAAAGATAGAATCCTTTATTACACATTACCCAGTTTTGCTTAACCAACACATTTATATTAATATACTTTTTATCTCTGTGATTACCTTGTATATAAGCCTCTGCAGACTGCCCACTTATTTTAGTTCTTTTGACAGACATGCATTTCAGCTAATCAGTGCTGACTCCTATATGGCACACATGAACTAACGCCCTTTAGTTGTGAAAAAAATATCAAAATGCATTCAGATAAGAGGCGGCCATCAAGGGCTAAGAAATTTGAATATGAGCCTCTTAGGTTTAGCTTTCAACTAAGAATGCCAAGAGAACAAAGCAAAATTGATGATAAAAGTACATTAAAAAGTTGTTTAAAATGACATGCCCTATCTGAATCATGAAATTTTATTTTTTACTAGACTGTCCCTTTAAAGTGGCACAAGAATGCAAAACCCAGACCTTTTGAGTTTGTATTTGTATTTCATCCAAATGATAACTGGATCAATTAATTACATTTTTTGCACATATTTTTGTTTCTTTGTGGAAATCTGGTTCCCTGATTTGTGGCTATTCCTTCTCCCTCTATGTATTTGCCTCTTTTTATTTTAAAACTAGAACGGAGTAAGGGGATAGGGGTGTCTTTTATTGGTGGCTCTTGTGAAATGGTACTATGTGTATGTAAGAATGACTAATTACCTTTGTTTTCCTAAATGTCAACTTCCTATCAGTATTTAAACTGTAAGACAAAAATCTGTGTAACCAACTATATACTTTATCAGAATTAAACTCAATTTTATCCCTGTTCATTTTTGCATCTTAAAAGTCCAAAGTTCATTTTGAAAAGAAAGCACATTTTCTTTAAATTGTTTGTCATATAATTTAAATT
Source organism: Bombina bombina (assembly GCF_027579735.1). Lineage (NCBI taxonomy): Eukaryota > Metazoa > Chordata > Amphibia > Anura > Bombinatoridae > Bombina > Bombina bombina. The sequence goes on along the minus strand of NC_069503.1, from coordinate 1,026,862,426 downwards.
CCTGATCATGCTGAAAAGAATAGCTCTTTTATGGAATCATAGTGCTCTTGAGAAAGATGATTTTATCGTTGAAACATGATTTGCAAGCATTACTTTTTCTTGTTGGAGCTTTATTCACTTTTATTTTTTATTGTTTGGATAATGGAATAAACCTTCTGCAAATCAGAACTTGGCTTCTTTTTAGTGCCTCATTTGTCCATTACTTGCTGCACTATTGAGGGTTTTCACTTTCAGCAGACTATAAGAAAGTTTGAGTTGAATAAGAAGCTGACTCCTGATTCCCTAAAAGGCCAGCGCAAGGCTTTTTGGGGCCCATTTATCAAAGGGCTTGCGGACCTGATCCGACACTGCGGATCAGGTCCGCAAGACCTCGCTAAATGCGGAGAGCAATACGCTCTCCACATTTAACATTGCACCAGCAGCTCACAAGAGCTGCTGGTGCAACGCCGCCCCCTGCTGACTCGCGGCCAATCGGCCGCCAGCAAGGAGCTGTCAATCAACCCGATCGTATTCGATCGGGTTGATTTCCGGCGGTTCCTGTCCGCCTGCTCAGAGCAGGCGGACAGGGTTATGAAGCAGCGGTCTTTAGACCGCTGCTTCATAACTTGTGTTTCTGGCGAGTCTGAAGACTCGCCAGAAACACGGCCCTTCAAGCTCCATACGGAGCTTGATAAATGGGCCTGTTTGTATTGTGTAGTCCTGGAAGGGAAAGAAGGCAGTGGCCATATCTACAGGGAAGTACCACTTAGCATACATTTTTGCTGCTTATACAGTATGAGTATGATTCAGACAGAGCATACAATTTTATTAATGTTTCAAATTTACTTCTATTATCAAATTTGCTTTGTTCTTATGTTATTCTTCGTTTAAGAGATATCTAGATAGATTTCACTACGTGGCAGGAAATAGTGCTAATGTATAAGATTCTTGCAAAACTGCTGCCATATCGTGCTTCAGACAAAAACAGGCCTAACTTACCTTCCTGCTTTTCAACAAAGGATACCAAGAAAATGAAGAATTTTGGTAATGGAAGTAAATTGGTAAATTGGTTAAAATTGTATGTATTTGTAAGAAGAACTTTGTGTTTTCTGTCCCTTTAAGTCCTGCTATATAGCCTGCATGTGTTGCATCAATTTAGCCCTCTCTTTCTGTTTGTATTCAATCAAAATGTCCATTAGCGTTTGTGAGTATTTTATTAGTCTTGTTCTACTTGTTTATAAACTCTATGCAGAAGCAGAAAAGGACGGAATCTTTTTTATTTATCTGTAGTCCCAGAGGAATATGTTTTTACTGCTGATAAATCACAAATATTTAAAGGGATATAAAACTCAATTTTATTCTTTCAGGAGTAAGATAGAGCATTTGATTTTACACAACTTTCTAATTTACTTATATTATCAAATTGTCTTTGTTTTCTTGGTATCTATTGTTTAAAAGCAGGGACGTATGCTTAGGAGCCGGCCCATTTCTGGAGCATTATATTGCAGCAGTTTTGCAAGAATGTTATCCATTTGCAAGAGCACTAGATGGCAGCAATATTTCCTACCATGTAGTGCCCCGGATCCCTACCTAGGTATCTCTTCAACAAAGAATATAATGTGAACAAAGTCAATTTGATAATAGAAGTAAATTGGAAACTTTTATTAAATGGTTTGCTGTCGGAATCACAAACAATATTTTGGGGTTTCAGATCGCATTAATGTCCATCTCCAATCAAATGTCCCTTTTTCTCACATTATCCATTTGTATAAATAAACTATCCAAAATGAGTTTGGCATCTTTCATTAAATCCTGTACAATAAATAAGAAAATGAGAGAGGGCGCTACAAAGCTGTAACAAACACATTTATTCTGTGGACATCTAGTCAAATACCTAAAGATATAATAACGGATAATAATTTCTTCATATAAGATAAGCTAAACAAATAATATAAGAACAAGGGATTTCTCCCTAAAAACCCATAAAAAAAATACAATATAATTGTTAAAATAAATAATGTTAGCAAATAGAAAAAATGCAATATACATTTGCTATGTACCACCTTAAAAAATACTTGTAAAAAATGCTTAGAAAATGCCATATTTGCTCTGGTAACGGAGACAATATCAAAAGATCTTAAAGTTTTTGACACACTGTAGACAATATAATAGTCAACAAAAATGTTACTGTGGCCGCAAAGTAACAGTGATGAACTATATAAGTATGTGTCAATTCCTCCTAGTAGTAATAAGTTACTCAGGCAATATGATCATTATAAGACAAAATGTGAGCAGCCCACCTTCTCTGGGTTCTCTCAGAGTCCGCTCCTGCTGAAACAGAAAACAGTGCTCCCCTTCAGGGGACAATATGAGCACTTAGCGTGTATCACCCGCGGGTTACTAGGTACCTAGTAGAGAATACACGCTAAGTGCGGGGTGTCACACACTTGGATAAGAATATTACAATGTTTGGATACCAACACTGCAAATTACCAGACCTTTCCTGGCAGGCTCCACGCACCGGAACTGTGAGTCCCAATTTAAAAACAGAAGCTGTCAAGTGTTAAGAAGAGGGGTGAGTGAGATTGCTCATATTGTCCCCTGAAGGAGAGCAATGTTTTCTATTTCAGCAGGAGTGGATGCTGAGAGAACCTCGAGAAGGTGGGCTGCTCACATTTTGTCTTATCATGATCATATCGCCTGAGTAACTTATTACTACTAGGAGGAATAGACACATTCTTATATAGTTCATCACTGTTACTTTGTGACCACAGTAACATTTTTGTTGACTATTATGGGGTCAATCCGATAAAAATCGTCGCCCGCAAAAGCTGCCGACGCCAATATTTTGCGCGGGTTTGGTATCCTATATACGGCGAAACCTAGAAGTTACGCGCATATATTTCTGCCGTCGCCCGTAGTTTTTTGGGCCATAGGCAGGTATACCAAACCCGCGCAGTTTGGTATCCAATATACAGAGTAAGGACTTACGTGGCGAAAATGGAGAAATCTTACTCCATTTTCACCTCGCCACAAAAAGCAGCCGTAAGAAGCCTTACGCTGAGTATTGGAGCCCCGTAACTCCCTAAACTGGCTGCTAAATAAACCTAACACCTAACGCATGCGCAATGTCTATCTAACTGTCAACCGCGATCTGCTAAATAAAACCTAACACCTAACGCATGCGCAATGTCTATCTCCCTGTCAACCGCGATCCCCCGCCGCAATCCCTAATAAAGTATTTAACCCCTAAACCGCCGCCATCTACATAAACTAATCCCCTACTGTGAGCCCCTAAAACCGCCACCATCTAACTGATCTATCCCCTAATGTGAACCCCTTACACCGCCGCCATCTACCTTATCTATCCCCTAATCTTACCCCTTACACCGCCGCCACCTATATAAAAATTATTAACCCCATAATCTAATCCCCCTATACCGCAGCCAGCTATATTAATATTATTAACCCCTAATCTAATCCCCCTAAAATAATTATCTCTATTACCAGCCCTTAAAAGGGCCTTTTGCGGGGCTTTGCCCCAAAGTAAACAGCTCTTTTGCCCTATAACCTGCCCTCCCTACACCGCCGCCACCTATATTAATGGTATTAACCCCTAATGTAAGCCCCTTACACCGCCGCCATCTATATTAAAATAATTAACCCCTAATTTAATCTACCTACCCCACCGCCAGCTATATTATCTATATTAACCCTAAGTATATTATAGTTAATATAGTTATTACATTATATATATTAACTATATTAACCCTAATTATATTAGGGTTAATATAGTTAATATAGTTACTATAGTATTTATATTAACTATATTAACTCTATCTAACCCTAACACCCCTAACTAAATTCTTATTAAATAAATCTAATTCATATTATAAACTAAAATATTCCTATTTAAATCTAAATACTTACCTATAAAATAAACCCTAAGATAGCTACAATATAATTAATAATTACATTGTAGCTATGTTAGGGTTTATATTTATTTTACAGGTAAATTGTTAATTATTTTAACTAGGTATAATAGCTATTAAATAGTTATGAACTATTTAAGAGCTACCTAGTTAAAATAATTACCCAATTACCTGTAAAATAAATCCTAACCTAAGTTACAAATACACCTACACTATCAATAAATTAAATAAACTACAAATATCTATCTAAAAATACAATTAAATAAACTAAACTAAATTACAAAAAAAAAAAAACACTAAATTACAAAAAAATAAAAAAAAAGATTACAAGATTTTTAAGCTAATTACACCTATTCTAAGCCCCCTAATAAAATAATAAAGCCCCCAAAATAAAAAAATTTCCCTACCCTATTCTAAATTAAAAAAAAGTTCAAAGCTCTTTTACCTTACCAGCCCTTAAAAGGGCCTTTTGTGGAAAACTGCTGTTTTGCCTGAAAAAAAAAAACACAATACCACCCCCCAACATTACAACCCACCACCCACATACCCCTAATCTAACCCAAACCCCCCTTAAATAAACCTAACACTACCCCCCTGAAGATCTCCCTACCTTGTCTTCACCACCGGGCCGAACTCCTCATCCGATCCGGGCGATGCCTATCCAAGCGGTAAAGAAGAGGTCTTCATCCCAGCGATGTCTTTATCCAAGCGGCAGCAAAGTCTTCTTCCATCGGGCAGAATCTTCAATCAAGCGGAATCTTGAATCTTCTCTCCACCGACGCGGAGCATCCATCCCGGCCGACGACTGAACGACGAATGAGGTACCTTTAAATGACGTCATCCAAGATGGCGTCCGTCGAATTCCGATTGGCTGATAGGATTCTATCAGCCAATCGGAATTAAGGTAGAAAAATCTGATTGGCTGATTGAATCAGCCAATCAGATTCAAGTTCAATCTGATTGGCTGAACCAATCAGCCAATCAGATTGAGCTCGCGTTCTATTGGCTGTTCCGATCAGCCAATAAATAAAATGTGAGCTCAATCTGATTGGCTGATTGGTTCAGCCAATCGGATTGAACTTGAATCTGATTGGCTGATTCAATCAGCCAATCAGATTTCTCTACCTTAATTCCGATTGGCTGATAGAATCCTATCAGCCAATCGGAATTCAACGGACGCCATCTTGGATGACGTCATTTAAAGGTACCTCATTCGTCGTTCAGTCGTCGGCCCGGGATTGATGCTCCACGTCGGTGGAGAGAAGATTCAAGATGCCGCTTGATTGAAGATTCAGCCCGATGGAAGAAGACTTTGCTGCCGCTTGGATAAAGACATCGCTGGGATGAAGACCTCTTCTTTACCGCTTGGATAGACATCGCCCGGATCGGATGAGGAGTTCGGCCCGGTGGTGAAGACAAGGTAGGGAGATCTTCAGGGGGGTAGTGTTAGGTTTATTTAAGGGGGGTTTGGGTTAGATTAGGGGTATGTGGGTGGTGGGTTGTAATGTTGGGGGGTGGTATTGTGTTTTTTTTTTCAGGCAAAAGAGCAGTTTTCTTTGGGGCATGCCCCCACAAAAGGCCCTTTTAAGGGCTGGTAAGGTAAAAGAGCTTTGAACTTTTTTTAATTTAGAATAGGGTAGGGAATTTTTTTTATTTTGGGGGGCTTTATTATTTCATTAGGGGGCTTAGAATAGGTGTAATTAGCTTAAAAATCTTGTAATCTTTTTTTAATTTTTTGTAATTTAGTGTTTGTTTTTGTAATTTAGTTTAGTTTATTTAATTGTATTTTTAGATAGATATTTGTAGTTTATTTAATTTATTGATAGTGTAGGTGTATTTGTAACTTAGGTTAGGATTTATTTTACAGGTAATTGGGTAATTATTTTAACTAGGTAGCTCTTAAATAGTTCATAACTATTTAATAGCTATTATACCTAGTTAAAATAATTAACAATTTACCTGTAAAATAAATATAAATCCTAACATAGCTACAATGTAATTATTAATTATATTGTAGCTATCTTAGGGTTTATTTTATAGGTAAGTATTTAGATTTAAATAGGAATATTTTAATTAATAATATTAATATTAGATTTATTTTAATGAGAGTTTAGTTAGGGATGTTAGAGTTAGATAGGGTTATTATACTTTATATATATATATAATATAATAACGATATTAACTATATTAACCCTAATATAATTAGGGTTAATATAGTTAATATATATAATATAATAACTATATTAACTATATTAACCCTAATATAATTAGGGTTAATATAGCTGGCGGCGGTGTAGGGGGATTTGATTAGGGGTTAATACATTTATTATAGGTGGCCGCGGTGTAGGGGGATGTAGATTGTAGGCAAAAGAGCAGTTTACTTTGTGACAAAGCCCCACCAAATGCCCTTTTAAGGGCTGGCAAAAGAGCTGTTACCTTGGGGCAATGCCACGCAAAAAGCCCTTTTCAGGGCTATTTGTAGGGTTAGACTTAGGTTTAGTGGTAGGGATAGTTTAGTATTTTAGGGGGTTAAATAATTTAATATGGATGGCGGCGGGGTAGGGGGATTAGATTAGGGGTTAATAATTTTAAAATAGATAGCGGCGGGGTAGGGGCTCACTTTAGGGGGTAGGTAAGGTAGATGTTGGCGGGGTAGGGGCTCACTTTAGGGGGTAGGTAAGGTAGATGGCGGCGGTGTTAGGGGCTCACTTTAGGGGGTTTAGGCGGTTTAGGGGTTAATAACTTTATTAGGTAGCGGCGGTTTAGGGGTTAATACATTGTTATTGTTAGGATAGTGAGGGGGATAGCGGATAGAGGGTTAGACTTGTCGGGCTATGTTAGGGAGGCGTGTTAGACAGTGCGGGTGATTTAGACTTTAGTAAGGTTATGTAGGCGCCGGCAGTTTCTAACGTGCCGCAAGTCACTGGCGACGCCAGAAATTTGTACTTGCACAGATTTCTGGACATCGCTGGTTTATCCGACTTACGGCACGTTAGCATCTGACGGCACGGTATATGGGATAGCTCGAGTTGCGAGCTGAAACTGCGGGTGACGCGGGTTCCCTCGCTTGTGCCGCAAACTACGATCTATATCGGATCGCGCCCTATATTGTCTACAGTGTGTCAAAGACACAGACTTTAAGATCTTTTAATATTGTCTCCGTTACCAGAGCAAATATGGCATTTTTACAAGTATTTTTTAAGGTGGTACATAGCAAATGTATATTGCATTGTTTCTATTTGCTAACATTATTTATTTTAACATTTATATTGTATTTCTTTTTTATGGGTTTTTAGGGAGACGTCCCTCGTTCTTATATTATTTGTTTAGCTTATCTTATGTGAAGAAATTATTATCCGTTATTATATCTTTAGGTATTTGACTAAATGTCCACAGAATAAATGTGTTTGTTACTTCCAGTTTTTTAGCGCCCTCTCTCATTTTCTTATTTATTGTTCAAACGCTGTCCACTTTTAGGTAGGTGGTCTGGGAGTGGCAGGTTGTAACTTTTAGGCCTAGCGCTGTGTTTATACCTTCTGTTTGCATTAAATCCTGTACATCAACAGCTGAGATGTCAAGACTTTTAGTATAATCCTCATCGGCCGCTAGCAGGGGGTGTCAATCATCCTGATCGTATCGTAAAAGGTGGCAGACGACTTAAGGAGCAGCGGTCTTATGACCGCTGCTTCTTAACTTATATTTCCGGGATCCGGAAACATTGCAAGTAGAAAGCAGCATTCACTGCTTAATAAATCTACCTCTTGCTCTTTAAATATGCTATTTACACACACATGGAGGAAAAAAAGCATATCATAAAGCCAGTGGATGTAAGTTTGTTCCAAGAAAAGCCAAAACCTTATGAAACACATTTTATTCCTTATGTCGCCTAAGGTTCAACATACTATGTGGTTAACAAGATGAAAAACCTTCACACACATTATTCAGGAAGAGAGGTTTAAGTCCCAAGTCCATAAGAATATTTTATCAAGTACTTCATCAATTGCAACACTACTCATGTTATATATTTATTAAAGTGTATGGGATGCAACAAACAGTACAATGGTAGAACAAAACATGCACTAAGGGGCAGAGTGTTAGAACATGTAAGGGCTATAGAATATCTGAAATCTAAAACACCTTTAGCCAAGCAATTTCATTAGTTACATAATTCAGATAGTTCACTATTGAAAGTACAGGGTATTAACTTTATACCCCGTTATTCCGGAGATGGAGATAGGGAAAGAAAACAGGATGAAAAGGAGGTCTTTTCGATCTTTCATTTGAAAATGTCAGCCCCATGGTTTAAACTCTCAAATGGATCCAATTTTTTTTATAAAATAACTTCTATATACAAGTGTTTAATCATTTTTTTAGGGTATACGGTTATATTTTAAGTTGCAATGATATGTTAGTCTTTAATCTTTAAAAATATTTACTTTAATATAATTGTCATTTGAATTTAGCTGTATTATCTTTCATATAGATGTTTAACTATTTCATTGTTCTTATGTGATATTGTTACTAAGAGGTTAAATTAATTTCATCATGAAGGTGTTTTGATTGATTATGTATGGTTTAAATAGTCAAGCGTTGCCCAACTGAAGCATCAGTGAACAAGTGCTTTGGTGCATAAATCACATCTGATGTGGTAGGGGCTTTGGGCCTGATATTCAAAACCTCACGCTCAGGCAAGATATTCTAAGAAGTCTCATTGGTACAGTGAGACCCTTAAATGGAACTACAACACCTGTTTGAAATGTTCTATGCTAACGTTTTCTAATTATGCAAAATAAACTAACAAGTCTGTATGTGGTCTTTTCTTCATCTTATCACATTCTGGGGTAGAAAAAAGCTTTATAATTTGACCGTTGATCTGCAGCTGAAGACCTGCTATGTATGCTGCCATGTTATAATGTATGTTCCACAACAGCAGGTCACGTGACTCACACAGCACCTTCTTCTATTACTTAAAGGGACATTAAACACTAAATACATGCTAGATAGAATGATACATTCAAAGAAAAGATTAGTTCATGACTAACATGTAGATTTTTTAAAGTTTCATTAGTTGTTTAAAAAGTGACAAAATAAGTGTAAAGTTTTAGTGTCTATAATACACTGGGAGCTGCCATGTTGTAACTTGTGTTACCTTCTCTGCTGTGGCCAATTAGGGACAGTTATACATAGGCCATTAGAGTGTGCAGCCAATGGTTGTGCTGGATTTAACAGTGTTCTGCACTTCCATTTCTAACAGGAACTGAAAAGCTCACAATTTCAGAATGGAATTACAGGCAAAGAGGACAAAATAAATAATTAAAGTATATTGCAGAGTTATTTTATATATACAATTTATCATTTTATATTACCATCTCAAAGTGTTTAATGTCCCTTTAAGCTAAGGAAGCAAATCTGCAATGCTCGCTCACTATGATTATATTTATAAATAACAAGAGCAGGGAAGTGGGAGGGGGAGCAGAGGGGGTGAGGGAGGCACAGGGGAAAGAAAGGCTCCAGATTTGTAATGTAGATGAATACAAATGTATCTCTTGTTACAATTATATGCAGCGTGAGTTTGCTTTCTTTGTCCCGTTGCAAAATTTGAAAAATAAAATTAATTTTAGCACATTTGTTAGTTCGTTTCAAATGTTTGTACAACATTCTAACATTCATTTAATGTATTAGTATTTCTAATGCTTTCTTTAAATGTAATATTCGATTCAAATTTTTTAATAATTGTTTTATATTCGATACATATATTCGAATTCAAAAAATATGATTCAATATATTTGTTATAGTATTTCTGTTTCCTTTAAATTTAATATTCAAATTATTCAAAATTCGAAATAGAAATATTTGAAGCCATATCTTTGTATCTATTAGGTATCAATTTACTAAATTCCCTACCACAAGACCTATTGAATTTCTGAATAGTATTTGTTAAATCGAATGTCACATACAAAATTTCTAATGTGGATATTCAATATAATTATGAACATTCGAAAACTTCAAATAACATTTGATTACCAAATTTTAATGGATATTCCTTCTTATCAAAATTACATTTTCCAAACGAATGTCCACAGGACTATTTGTTCTACCAAACCAATGACACTTTTAGCACATTCACCCTTCCCTAGTTGTGGTTCCCTTTGGAAAAAAAAATTAAAACACAAATTTAATCTTGAAAAATGTTTATGTTGCAATGTAGAGTTCTTTATGTGAAACAGAGACTCCTACATTACAATACAAGGTCTATAAAAATGGCAAAGATTGTGTGCGATTTCTCTCCATGCCAGTGAGGTTTTGAATATCAGGCCCTTCTTGGTATTATTTGAGGGGACCCCATCACTTGGTATCAGACTCTTCTTGGTATTATTTGAGGGGACCCCATCACGTTTTTGTATGTTTACTATGATTGGAATCAAGTTTTTACTTTTGACAGTGTACAGAGGACTTGGTTTTCTACAATCCATTGATTACAACTGAACAAGGGAGCTGCCTGCATCGCTAGTGATCAGTTCATCTACAAGTACGTTTTGACGCAGAAGAACGTCACAGAACTATTTGCTGCTGGATTGCCCTGCTCTGTTTGCACAAATACAATATTAGTATGTATAAATCCCTGGTAAGACCTTGAGTATGGAGTACAGTTTTGTGAACCAATTATTAAAAAAAGATATTGCCAGACTAGAAAGTGTCCAAAGAAGCTCTACAAAATGAATAATGGCTATAGGATATAAAGAGACATTCCTGTCAAAATTTAAATGCACATAGATGAACTACATCTTTGAATAGAAACACATTTACAATAGAAATATATTGGCAAACCACTTCTTGTAAAAGTTATCACGGTTTTAGTGTTAGCATTTTTCGCTGCATGTGCATGTAAAGCATAGCTGGATATTCTCAGTGCACCAATATTTTAAATACTGCAGCAGCTCAGAGCACCAGTGGGGCTTGAATCATGTCAGCAATTAACAAATTGAGTCATTACCAGATTATACAAGCACTTTAGACTCTCTGAGCAAGTGCTGTGTTTAAAATGGTGCATGGTGCATACTTAAGAACAGCTATAGCTTTTATTAGCTAATGCATGTATATTCAATAATACTTTATTTACATCTGCATCCATTTGGCTTATAATTTTGGCTGGAATGTTCCTTTAAGCTATAAGGCAGTGTTAGTCAAATTAGGTCTGTTTACCCTAATAAAGAGGCACATGTGCGCTGAGAAATATATTAATGGTCCCATATTGGGAGGAGCATTGCTTAATTCCAAGAAAATTGTCTGTCATGCTTTAAAGATTTAATCTGCAGCAATGAAAAGGGTTTTTTTACCGTAAGAGTAAACTATAGAAGTGTTTGTCTGTGGGATGTAGCGCCTTCCAATTAGTGATGTCGCGAACTGAAAATTTTCCATTCGCGAACAGCGGACTCGAACTTCCGCAACTGTTCGCGAACCGGCAAACCGGGCGAACCGCCATTGACTTCAATAGGCAGGCGAATTTTAAAACCCACAGGGACTCTTTCTGGCCACAATAGTGATGGAAAAGTTGTTTCAAGGGGACTAACACCTGGACTGTGGCATGCCGGAGGGGGATCCATGGCAAAACTCCCACGGAAAATTACATAGTTGATGCAGAGTCTGGTTTTAATCCATAAAGGGCATAAATCACCTAACATTCCTAAATTGTTTGGAATAACGTGCTTTAAAACATCAGGTATGATGTTGTATCGATCAGGTAGTATAAGGGTTACGCCCGCTTCACAGTGACAGACCAAACTCCCCGTTTAACGCACCGCAAACAACCGCAAACAGTCCATTTGCACAACCACGAGATAGATAGATTTGATAGATACATAGATACATAGATTAGATAGATCAATAGATGCAATATACATTTGATAGATACGATAGATAGATAAATAAATAGATTTGATAGATATATAATTTCCCAGACAGAGAATTACAAGACGTGTGGTCTGGGACCCATGGTAAGGTTCCCAGAGGCAGTTGCGGCGCCAGGGGACGTGTATATGGCATGGATTTTAGGAACCGGGAGATGGAAAAAGATGCTTGGTCGGTCCTGTTACTTCAAATTTGGGGCACTGCGCGTGCAATCTACTGTGCCACCAGATATGAGTGGTGTGTTAAGTTGTACTATTCTGATCAGTTTAATACCTGTTACTCCCCCTATTGGGGGAGGTGTATATGGCATGGATTTTAGGAACCGGGAGATGGAAAAAGATGCTTGGTCGGTCCTCCTACTTCAAATTTGGGGCACTGCGCTAGATTACACTAGCATACTGATGTTTCACAGTCAAAAAAGTTTTTTTTTTTAAATTTACACTACTGTTACAACAGATATGAGTGGTGGCACTAGTTGGCAAGTGGGCCTGGCACACACGCTGGCAGGCAGGCAACTGCAGCTAGATTACACTAGCAGACTGATGTTTCACAGTCAAAAAAGTTTTTTTTTTTTTAAAATGTACACTACTGTTACAACAGATATGAGTGGTGGCACTAGTTGGCAAGTGGGCCTGGCACACACGCTGGCAGGCAACTGCAATTAGATTACACTAGCAGACTGATGTTTCACAGTCAAAAAAGTTTTGTTTTTTTTAAATTTACACTACTGTTACAACAGATATGAGTGGTGGCACTAGTTGGCAAGTGGGCCTGGCACACACGCTGGCAGGCAACTGCAATTAGATTACACTAGCAGACTGATGTTTCACAGTCAAAAAAGTTTTTTTTTAAATTTACACTACTGTTACAACAGATATGAGTGGTGGCACTAGTTGGCAAGTGGGCCTTGCACACACGCTGGCAGGCAGGCAACTGCAATTAGATTACACTAGCAGACTGATGTTTCACAGTCAAAAAAGTTTTTTTTACAAAATTTACACTACTGTTACAACAGATATGAGTGGTGGCACTAGTTGGCAAGTGGGCCTGGCACACACGCTGGCAGACAGGCAACTGCTATTAGATTACACTAGCAGACTGATGTTTCACAGTCAAAAAAGTTTTTTTTTTAAAATTTACACTACTGTTACAACAGATATGAGTGGTGGCACTAGTTGGCAAGTGGGCCTGGCATACACGCTGGCAGGCAGGCAGGCAACTGCAATTAGATTACACTAGCAGACTGATGTTTCACAGTAAAAAAAGTTTTTTTTTTAAAAATGTACACTACTGTTACAACAGATATGAGTGGTGGCACTTAGCAAGTGGGCCTGGCACACACGCTGGCAGGCACGCAACTGCAATTAGATTGCACTAGCAGACTGATGTTTCACAGTCAAAAAAGTTTTTTTTTACAAAATTTACACTACTGTTACAACAGATATGAGTGATGGCACTAGTTGGTAAGTGGGCCTGGCACACACGCTGGCAGGCAGGCAGGCAACTGCTATTAGATTACACTAGCAGACTGATGTTTCACAGTCAAAAAAGTTTTTTTTTTTTAAATTGACACTACTGTTACAACAGATATGAGTGGTGGCACTGCAGGCAGGCAACTGCAATTAGATTACACTAGCAGACTGATGTTTCACAGTCAAAATTACACAGGCAAAAAAAAAAACAAACAAACTGATGTTCTAGCCCTAAAAAGGGCTTTTTGGGGTGCTGTCCTTACAGCAGAGATCAGATGAGTCCTTCAGGACTGTAGTGGACACTGAATACACTAGCCTAGCTATCAATTTCCTTATAAAATTAGCAGCAGCTACACTATCCCTCCTCTCACTAAGAATGCAGGATCAGAATGAATCTAAAATGGCTGCTGTCCAGGAGCTGGGAGGGTCTGGGAGGGAGGGTCTGCTGCTGATTGGCTGGAATGTGTCTGCAGACTGTGAGATACAGGGTCAAAGTCTACTCAATGATGACGAATAGGGGGCGGATCGAACATCGCATATGTTCTCTCGCCGAGGCGAACGCGAACAAGCTATGTTCGCCGGCGAACAATTCGCGACATCACTACTTCCAATACAATAGATTTCTTTAAAAAAAAAAACTTTTTTCCAAGTTGTGTGTTTAGTGGGAAGGACTTTTTAAAGGTAATACTGTCATGGCAGTTCACTTGGCAGGTTCTGAATTTTTCAAAAAAATAAATATTAAGGATTAGAAAACGTCGCTGGACTTTTTGCGTTCTTTCAACCTCATCTAGTATGTTACTATGTAGGAGTTCATACAGTACAAGCTGACTTGTTTCTTTGTCTATATATACTCTATATACTGTTATATGTGCGTGTGGGAAGAGATATAAAAATATCATTAAAAATAATGGTGCCTTTGTCATTCATAAAGGTGAAGTTATGTTGTGTATCTCACTTCTTGCATTTGCAATTGATGTTTGTGAGCCCCTTCAAACCTCGTAGTGATGATTAAAATAAAGTTAGATCAGGTAAGAAATCTGTTCATAATTTATTGGTATTGCTTTGATAAAAGAGAAACGCATGGAAGAAAAAAGTCAGAACAGTTTGTCCATGAAATATAGCAAATGAACATGCATTTGAAGTTATATTGATGGCTTTAAACATTTTAAGATGCGTGTTCCTTTTTTATACAGCTATATTTAAAGAACAATATGAGGGAATAGTATTAGACAGCCCACTTGGGCACTGTCTACTTACATAGAAAGTAGTATAAAACCAATGATTTTTATTATACATAGTAAAAACAAACAATTTGATTATAACTTAACATTTAATGCATGCCTATTGTAGTCTAAGCCAGGTTTTGTTTTGCCTATCAAAGTGGCTTAAAAAATGAAAACTTAGACAAAATTACCTAGCTAAAGTAAATGTACTGAATATGATTTTAACATTTACTTATACCAATTACTCCAGAATTGTTATTGTTTTAAAAGATAGATAATCCCTTTATTACCCATTCCCCAGTTTCGCATAACCAACACAAGTATATAAATACACTTTTTACCTCTGTGATTACCTTGTATCTAAGCCTCTGCACCCTGCCACTTTATTTCAGTTCTTTTGACAGACTTGCATTTTAGCCAATCAGTGATGACTAATAAATAACTCAATGGGAGTGAGCACAATGTTATCTACATGGCACACATGAACTAGTGCTGTCTAGCTGTTAAAAACTGTCAAAATGCACTGAGATGAGAGATTGGCCTTCAAGGGCTTAGAAATTAGCATATGACCCTACCTAGGTTTAGCTTTCAACAAAGAATACCAAGAGAACAAAGCAAATATGATGATAAAAGTAAACTGTAAAGTTTTTTTAAAATTGCATGCCCTATCTGAAGCATGAAAGTTAAATTTTGACTTGACTGTCCCTTTTATATTTTGACATTTCCTGGTTTATATAGAGGAATCAGAGACTTGGGCTGGGTGTGAATGGATTGTGTAGAGTCTGGGTGGAGCCAGGAAAACCAGAGTAAAGTTGGTACATGAAATGGGTGGGGTTGCTTTGTTCTCATGTTGTTCTTTTTTGAAGAGATCTAGAGAGGTAGTGGGTACATGTCTGGAGCACTACATTAGCTCTTGCTAATGTGTATCATTGTTGCAAAATCTACTGCCATATAATGCTGAAGACGTGCACACTCCTGAGATTACCACACTGTTTTTCAACAAAGAATAGCAAGAAAACAAAGAACATTTGATAATAGAAATAAATTGGAAAGTTGTTTAGAACTGTATGCTCTCTCTCACTGGTTTTCAAACCTGTCCTCAAGCCTCCTTAACAGGCCAGCTTTTAAGGATTACCTTGAGTGAGAGCAGGTAAAATTTACTAACCAACTGTTTATTTCACCTGTGCTCTAGTTCAGATATCCTCAAAATATGACCTGTTAGGGAGTCCTGAAGACAGGTTTAAAAACCAGTGGTCTGACTCATGAAAAAAAAATCTTGAGTTTCATATCCCTTTAACTATAAAATATAGAAATAAAGGCAAGGTTAAGGTGAAATGACTTTAAACAAATAATCATTTTAAATCATTATTAGCAGCTTTATGTTCTGAGTTTTGCTGTATAATTACTTATTGCAAATGAACACTAATTTTCCAAGGAAAGTGATTAAAAAACCCCAGAGGTATTGCAGGATTTTCAAGAAGTTTCGATTTTCAGAGACCTTTAAGAACAAAAAAAAAAAAAATAGGCGACTAAAGCAAAAGTAAAACATTAGAGCGAATTATTTCAGTACTGATGGTTACTACCTAATGTGTTTAAGTGCAAGTTTTTCTCAATACCTATTCATGACATATGTACTGTCATTTTGAGACAACTCATTGCAATCATAAATCAGCACTGAACATCTAAATGTATCTAAACACACACAGAGAGAAATGCACTCACAGGAACAAACAACCGGCTCAATACCATTGTTAGTCTGTTCTATGGCGATTTACCACCTGGGTGCAGCTTTTTAGCCCAGTAATGCTTTTCACAAAGTAGAACTTTCCTGTAGTATATCAGTCTGATCCCATCTATTACGGTCAGTCCAGCATTGAAATACCAGGCAATTCCTCTCTGAACAAGGAACATAGCAACCCCAGATGACAATATTGGGGCTCGTCAGTGAGGTGTAGCCATATTCTTCTAAATGTATCCAATTTGTGTACAAGTTTAATTTTTTAACTTGAACTATGGGGTCTAGGATAATCCTTTAGAAAAAAGTAATAATTTCTTACAGAAATCACCATTATAGTCTATAGGGATTTTTGTAGATAAATCATTTAATGTTTTTCTAATGGACCAACCCCCTATTTTGTTTATTAACCACATCAGTTCCAAAATAGTTTGCGCTTGTGTGCTCTAGTTGTTCTTGCTTTCCTTTAAATTTCAGTTTAAGTATTTTCTCTGTGAGGTACCTACAGAAATTTTACCTTGTTTTTTATGTAAATTACTTTACTTCCTAAAATACAATAATAAAACACCAGCATATGAAAAGCAATAAAAAACAAATACATTTTAGTGTCATTTTCTATGTCACACATGACACAGACCAGCATTGGAGTCTTTATTTCCTAAATATTTAAAACATACATGAGAAGGAATAAAATATCTAACCATAAAAATATTAGATACATTTTAGACTCTGATTTCCCAGAGGGGTTACAGCCCATGACATATACGCATGCTCCTAGCCTTGTCTAAACTTAGTGTAGCAACTAAATAATTAAAATAGTCTCATACACTTGTTTTTTCTGCGGGTGGAAATAACTCTTTTCCCTCACCTTAAAATTAGAAGGGCCTTGCCCCATCATTGTAAAGAGGGGAGTTTTACAAATTAGGTCTCATACACCTCTAATTGAATTAAAGCCACAGCTGCAGTAACAAGGAAGACCCTGTCAAGCAGGGCACTTCCTTTTTCCGTGTGTGGTGATGTCAACAAGCGTTCCTACTTCAGCTGTAGAGACGGACTCTTCTAGTGAATAACATATTGTCTCTGATGTGTTGCAGATTAGGTTTCTGTAACCAATGTACACTCTTTGATGTTGAATTATGACCATATTATTAAAAGAACAATAATATGAAAATGGTACTGGCACTAGGACCCAGTGACCCTGGAAAAAAGACTGAGCTAAATGTAACAGTCTGGTGCTAACCCTAAAAAAAGGATTATAATATAACAGAATATAAGTAAAGAATAAAGGTTTAGGGTTTAATGAGCACTCTTTCCTAGTCTAAGTAGTAAGGAATTAAAAAAAAAACTTAATAATTAAATGTAAAAATGAGGAAACAACCTTTATATAATAAATGAAAAGCCACCAACCAAAGTAATAATCAAGTGAGATAAAAAGCGCATGCATTCACCCCCCTGTTTCCTGGCCGAAAGCTGCAGTCATCGGCATCAGGTGCCAGGGGTGAAAAACATGCAATATCACTAATATAATACACAAACTAGTTTCGGCCCAAATAGTGGCCTTTTTCAATGTGAATAGTAACAAGCAGAAGCCCCAAATGCCACCCTTTTAAATACAGGCATATTACCTGCTATTCACCTATCATGATGCAGCATCTAGAGCCACCCCTCATACAGACTATCTACGCTGTGTGTGGCTGGGTGTGGGCATGTGCTGATTCTGTGCATCACGATTGGTGGACAGATTATGACATCACATAATAGAAGACATAGTGTGTAAACAGACTCTAACAGGATTAGTGTTTAACCTTTAAATGCCGTTCTATGCCGTCATAATTACACTGGGCTTTAGAGCCGTTATGACAGAATAGAACGTCATAGCCAATGGCTGTCCTGAAGCCTTCTGCGCTTCCTGGATTTGATCGCGGTCTGGAGGGCGTTCCTAGGGTTATAGGGACACTCCCCGAATCTGATCCAATAATTGAAATCTCGCGATCATGTGCACGATCGTGTGATTTCACTTTGTCTACATCGGGAACAGTTGTTCCGATGTAGACACTTTAGCTCTAGCAGGAAAGAGATAACACTAGTGAAACAGTAAGATCCGGGTTAGTAGTACTGTATGTGCTCCTGAGTATTACACTTATTTGGGCATTCGTTGCAATTGGAGGAAATGAATTGCAATGCACACAGTAAAACTGCAGTATAGAACATTCTGTTAATGACAGAGAACCCTCATATCACACCTGTAACTTGTTATTGTCATTACACACTGTACACAGTGATTGTTTACACAAACTCTTGCTGTACACAGAAATACTGCAGTATAGAACATTCTGTTACTGACAGAGAACCCTCATATCACATATGTAACTTGTTATTGTCATTACACATTGTACACAGTGATTGTTTACACTACCTCTTGCTGTACACATAAATACTGCAGTATAGATCATTCTGTTACTGACAGAGAACCCTCATATCACACATGTAACTTGTAATTGTCATTACACAGTATACACAGTGATTATTTACACTGACCCTCGCTGAACACAGTGATACTGCAGTATAGAACATTCTGTTACTGACAGAGAAACCTCTTATCACACATGTAACTTGTTATTGTCATTACACACTGTACACAGTGATTGTTTACACTGACCCTCGCTGTACACAGTGATACTGCAGTATAGAACATTCTATAACCTGTTATTGTCATTACACACTGTACAAAGTGTATCATACTACACTAGCTTCGATTATGATGTCAATAGGGGGTGGCATTGGGAGTGGATCATTCATTTTAAAATGGCATGTGTGTACAAGAACAGTAGTACTGTATGTGCTCCTGAGTATTACACTTATTTGGGCATTCGTTGCAATTGGAGGAAATGAATTGCAATGCACACAGTAAAACTGCAGTATAGAAAATTCTGTTACTGACAGAGAACCCTCATATCACACATATAACTTGTTATTGTCATTTCACACTGTACACAGGGATTGTTTACACTAACCCTCGCTGCACACTGTGATACTGCAGTATGGAACATTCTGTTACTGACAGAGAACCCTCATATCACACATGTAACTTGTTATTGTCATTACACACTGTACACAGTGATTATTTACATTAACCCTCGCTGTACACAGTGAAACTGCAGTATAGAACATTCTATAACCTGTTATTGTCATTACACACTGTACAAAGTGTATCATACTACACTAGCTTCGATTATGATGTCAATAGGGGGTGGCATTGGGAGTGGATCATTCATTTTAAAATGGCATGTGTGTACAAGAACCTAGATTAATTATATCAGGTCTCAACCACACTACTCATAAATCAAAATTATAGATGTGCAAATTAAATAATAAATCAGTATAGAAATGTATCTAGAATAGAATTCAGATTTCAGGAATGGTAGTATCCCCCATACTGTACACAGCGGGAGGTTCATTCAGTAAAAATAAAATTTCATGTCTTCTGTTATGTGATGTCATAATCTGTCCACCAATTTTGAAGCACAGAATCAGCACACGCCCACACCACAGCCACACGCAGCGTAGATAGGCTGTATGAGGGGCGGCTCTGGATGCTGCATCATGATTGGTGAATAGCAGGCACTATGCCTGTATTTAAAAGGGTGGCATTTGGGGCTTCTGCTTGCTACTATTCACATTAAAAAAGGCCACTACTTGTGCCAAAACTAGTTTGTGTATTCTATTAGTGATATTGCATGTTTTTCACCCCTGGCACCTGATGCCGATGACTGCAGCTTTCGGCCAGGAAACAGGGGGGTGAATGCATGCGCTTTTTATCTCACTTAAGAGTGCTCATTAAACCCTAAACCTTAATTCTTTACTTATATTGTAATATTATTAAGAGTCACACACAAAATACTCTCTATTGATCTTCATTTTAACCCAAAAAGTCACTCATACTGTTAAAAAAAAAAAGTAATGTGTGTAACACAGTACCTAACATTTTCCTTGGCTTTTCAGGAAAGGAAGGTTGATTTCTTATATCCGGTAATTCGAGTTGCATAAGCATTTTCACAAACTCCTGAGTGCTAATCAGTGTATCTTTCATAGAGGAGGTTTCTTTACCCCTCTTTTCCTTTTTAAGCTAAGTCACAATACACAGCACCTTTACCTATTAATCTCTGCAAAAGAGCTTTATAATAAGGATTAACGGGACATTAAACACTTTGAGATAGTAATATAAAATGATAAATTGCATATATAAAAAGAAATCTGCAATATACTTTCATTATGTATTTTGACCCTTTGTTCTGTACAGTGTATATTCATTCCTAAATTGTGAGCTTTTCAGTTCCTGTTAGAAATGGAAGTGCAGAAAACTGTTATATTCCACACAGCCATTGGCTGCACACTCTAATGACCTATTTATAACTGTCCCTAATTGGCCACAGCAGAGAAGGTAACCTAAGTTACAACATGGCAGCTCATTGTTTTATAGACACTGAAACTTTACACTTATTTTGTCACTTTTTAAACAACTAATGAAACTTTAAAAAATCTACATGTTAGTCATTGACTAATCTTTTCTTTGAATGCATCATTCTATCTATACTTTCATTATTTATTTTGTCCTCTTTGCCTGTAATTCCATTCTGAAATTGTGAGCTTTTCAGTTCCTGTTAGAAATGGAAGTGCAGAACACTGTTAAATCCAGCACAGCCATTGGCTGCACACTCTAGTGACCTATTTATAATGGTCCCTAATTGGCCACAGCAGAGAAGGTAACACAAGTTACAACATGGCAGCTCCCAGTGTTTTATAGACACTAAAACTTTGCACTTATTTTGTCACTTTTTAAACAACTAATGAAACTTTAAAAAATACATCTACATGTTAGTCATGGACTAATCTTTTCTTTGAATGCATCATTCTATCTAGCATGTATTTAGTGTTTAATGTCCCTTTAACAGCTAATGAAACTTTAAAAAAAATACATCTACATGTTATTCTCAGACCAATCTTTTCTTTGAATGCATCATTCTATCTAGCATTTGTTTAGTGTCCCTTTAAGAGTTTTGTAATACTTGATCAGTAGTGCCATTGGTTTTCATATTTCAGGTGAAGAGACTTGTAGCCCACCAGTATTTTGTAGGAAGTTACAACTAGAGGTACAGTCCTCTGCGTTTTGTGGGTAGGGTAGTGAGCGTTTCAAGGGCGGAGCTAGATGAAATCATGTGTCTTGAGCAGAGCAGAACAGGGGCAGACTGAGAAACTTGCAGACATTCAAACCCACCAAAAATCCTGTAAGAACCAAGATGGTTGGGAGGTCTGTAAGCACTACACATTACCATGTTGATAAAAATACTGCATCAAATGATAATTACATAATTAAATGACTAAATTTGAATTAAAAATAGATTTATTTGCGTGACCTTTTGCACATAATTTTCTCTTTCTCAGACAAAAGTCCTGTGAGTGCAAGCAATGTTCCCTATTCTTATATATGAGATTATATGAACAGCTTTTACTAATAGTTTAGGGAACTGGTTTTCAAACCTTTCCTCAAGCCTCCCCAGCAGGCCAGATTTTGAGGATATCTGAACTAGAGCACAGGTGAAAAATCACATGATTATTAACATGGTTATTGTACTTGCTCTCACGCAAGGTAATCCTGAAAATCTGGCCTGATAGGGAGGCCTGAGAACAGGTTTGAAAACCAGTGTTTTAGGGAAAACTGACAAAAAAATAATAATATATTGTTACTTATATTTTTAGGTCTATCATCAAATAAATAAAATAAAGAAAAATCTATTTTTTCCTGTTTAAAAGGGACATAAAACTGCAAAAATTAAATGCTCTACTATGCAATATTGCATGCATAGAACTATGCATTTAACCCATGCAAAAGGGTTAATGTTTCCAATTTAAAATGCAGGTTACTCCCATGGAACCCCCAGGAAAGTCTGCCATGTCTGTGATCTACCTTATTAATAAAGACAAACCCCCCCCTTCTTATTAAAGCTATAGTTTCATGTACATGTATCCTATTGTACAATGTGATACTATGTATTAAGTATTGTATTGATGTTTTACTTTTTTTCCATGTTCTTTCTTACATTTTTTTTTTAATTTTTCGTTATATAAATAGGTTATAAAAGACAGTAGCGGAAACTTTATAGTTTAACTTTGCAATGATAAACATTATACAGTTATGTAAAACAAATGTAGTTATGTACAATTTAAAGTTGCGGCTAGTGACAGTGATAACATTTCTATAATGAAAAATAAATATTATTGCTTTAAAAAAAAAAAAAAACAGGCAAAAAAAAAAGTTGTTTAAAATCAATACAATAATAAAAATAATATGCATTATACAAGAAAATGCATATAAAAAAAAACTTTGTATATACATGTAAAGCACCTCTAAATTATTAACCCCTTATGCACCCTCACCCCCAGTGCAACCTAATCCCACTACACTATTAACCCTTCATCTGTCATAAACCCCCATCGTTATTAAAACCCTAACCGCCACACCCCCATCACAAACTATCCCGCTACACTATTAACCTCTAATCTGCCATAAACCCCCATCGCTATTAACACCCTAACCGCCAAACACCCCCATCGCAAACTACCCCGCTACACTATTAACCTCTAATCTGCCACATACTCCCCCCCCATTACAAACTACCTATTAACTCTATACCCAGCTGCTTTTAAACACTGATGTCAGCCGCTTGGAATATTTCACCGACTTTCTCAAAATAGCGATGGATCCCTTTTGAATACCTCGCCAACTCATGGAACTTTTGATCATTGGGGCCAAAGTCAGCTCCCCTACTGGGGACTAGTTGAACATATCTGGTGGGCCGATGGCAAGGGACAAATGTGTGTGGCCACCAATCGCCAGCTAGCTCCCATTACTGCTGCTGAGGATGCTTGTCAACAAACAATACCTAGAGAATAAAGTAAATGTGATAAGATGAATGTAAAAGCATCCTAAGATTGCATGCTCGCTGAATCTTAAGTTTTATTTTTTACTTTCTCTTTGCTTTAATATTGCCCTTTCAATCAGTGTAGCAGTATACAAAACATGTATAAATAATAAATACATAAAAACAAATATACAGATTATCAATTACTCAATTGATATAGAAAATGAATAAATACATTTTTACATAGTAAAAATATGTTTAAGTCCAGATGTTAACATAAAAAATTGAGTGACCTGGAACAACTTAAATTTCTATTTTACCATCATGCACTGAGAATATTAACACCATCTGCTGAAACATTTGATTTCATGAAGTAAATGTATCCTACCAATAGGTGTAAAGGTATGTTTAATAGGCTTCAAAGGGAAAATAAACTATGGAATTTCTAATCCACTTTAACACAATTTATTGCCATCCTAAGATTTCCTCTCCAATCATTCTGCATCAAGTGGGATATTAAAATTGTCTCATGTCACTTCTATAAACTAGAGGAATAGGTAAACCATATTGAAATAGGATATGTTGCCCTTCACCCTCAGCCCAATATATCATTTGAAATAAAACCCACATAAAAGTGCTAATCTAAATAATAGGACCTAAGAGGCAAACTAAAATGGCTACATAAAACGGCAGATGTGCTCATGTTCAAAAAATGCTTTATTTTACATTTTTATGATTGTTCAGTACACAATGGCACGTTGAAATTCTGATGGAATAGTAGCAAAAATATATTTATATCCAGCTAGGAAGATCGCCATCTTAAAATACACATCAGGTTGGCTGATGAAGCAGACAGCAATTTATTATAAGGCTACGGAATGAATTGTATCAGATTATAGGTTTTTAAAGCAATAATTATATAATACTATGGCCTTCAGTGCTTGGCATATACATTGTCCTTTAGAATATATGTTGGGGTAAAGCTGTGTACAGTTTGGCTGCTCTGAGTATTCAAAAAGCCTGATTTCGCACTTACAGTATAATGTCATCAAACTTGAGTTTCTTCTCATCAAAGTTAAAGGACCATTAAAGGATTATGAAACACTCCTATGAGGAAAAAAAAGTGACATCTGTCAAATCTAAATCAAAACTCACCATTTCTTTCCTAAAAAAGAAGTTTGTACATATATTAATTAAAAAAAATAAAAAAACTATCACAAAATTGCCCAGTTTTCACGGCCAATGAACGCATAGTGATTAACATGTGATTTAAATATTCGTCATCGTAATGTGATTGTCATTACGCATGTGCAGTCCGTTTCGCTTTTTAAATGATCGTAAACACCAAAAATGTTATTGTTTAAATATATAGATAATCCCTTTATTACCCATTCCCTAGTTATACATAACAAACACAGTTATATTAATATATTTTTTACCTCTGTGATTATCTTTTATCTAAGCCATTGCAGACTGCCCCCTTATTTCAGTTCTTTTGACAGATTTACATTTCAGGCGATCGGTGCTTACTCTTAAATAACTCCACATGTGTGAGCACAATGTTATTTATATGAAACGCGTTAACTAACGCCCTCTAACTATGAAAAACTGTCAAATGCATTCAGATAAGAGGCGGCCTTCAGGGGCTTAGAAATTAGCATATGAGCTTATCTAGGTTTAGCTTTCAACTAAGAATACCAAGAGAACCAAGCAAATTTGATGATAAAAGTAAATTAGAAAGTTGATTAAAATGACTGAATCATGAAAGTTAAATTTGGACTTTACTTACCCTTTAACTCATCCGCAATACAATCCGTAATTGTTATTTATCATTTCTAATATGTTATATTTTCTATTAAATTATCATTATTTTTTTAAAAAAATTGAATATGATAAGAGGGTAAAATTTTAAAAACTTTTTATAAAAATATAATTCTGTTCTAAAAATAAAAAGATTTGCAGTATATGGATTTTTTACTGCAGTCATAGAATTTAAAAAACATATTATATTGCATTTATTAATAATTCATTCAATCTTATACTGTAGAGACATTAGATTTTGAATTTTTTAAAGGGACATGAAACCCCAAAAGAAGTTCTGTCATGATTCAGATAGAGCATGCAGTTTTAAAAATTTTCCTATTTACTTCTATTATCTAATTTCCATTGTTGTCTTGGTATACTTTGTTCAAAAGAACACCTAGGTAGGCTTAGGAGCTGAAAACCTGATTCTGATTGGTAGCTTCACACTTATGCCTCTTGTCATTGGTTTACCATTTTTTTCTGCTAGTTCATAGTAGTGCATTGATGCACCTTCAATAAAGGATACCAAGAAAACGAAGACAAATTGATAATTGAAGCAATTTGTAAAGTTGTTTAAAATTACACAATCTATTTAATTAAGGAAATACAATTATGAGGTTTCATCTCCCTTTGAGCTGAAAATACCATCCTGAACCCCTTTATATATAGTGCAGCTGGAACATTAAAGGGACACTGAACCCAAATTTTTTCTTTCGTGATTCAGATAGAGCCTGCAATTTTAAGCAACTTTCTAATTTACTCCTACCATCATTTTTCTTCATTCTCTTGTTATCTTTATTTGAAAAAGAAGGGATCTAAGCTTTTTTTTGGTTTAGTACTCTGGACAGCACTTTTTATATTGGTGGATGAATTTATCCACCAATTAGCAAGGAAAACCCAGGTTGTTCACCAAAAATGGGCCGGCATCTAAACTTAAATTCTTGCATTTCAAATAAAGATACCAAGAGAATTAAGAAAATTTGATAATAGGAGTAAATTAGAAAGTTGCTTAAAATGTCATGCTCTAGCTGAATCATAAAAGAAAAACTTTGGGTTCAGTGTCCCTTTAAAGGGATATGATACTCAAACATATTATTTTGTGATTCAGACACAGAACACCATTATTAAAAAGTTTCCAATTTACTTCAATTATTAAATTAGCATAATTCGCATTATATTCATGATATTCAGCATTTCAACAACACAAAAAATGTTTCTATATCGAAAACAAAATATTATATACAATATATGTACAATATTATTATTTATTTTGCTCCCTTTTTCTGTACAAGAATTCATTTTTTTACCCTACTAGCTTCAGTTTGTTACCTTTGCTGTGGATGGATAGTAACTGATGCCCCAAATTTCAGGATTTTGTTAAACAGCCCAAAGGGCTCTTCCCCCTTCTTGTGATCTATTTGAAATTGTATCCATTTGTCCCCCACCATGCTAGAAACTTTTTTTTTTTGTGGGGAATAGTGAAGTTCCTATTAATGCTCAGACAGTCAGTAATTATTATAGTTTCATTTCAAATGGAAATGGTTAAACAAAATTAAAAAAGATAATTCAATATGTTTAGATTCTGCTTACAAATGGATGACTATGTTTTGCGTACTGTGTCCCTTTTATAAATGGATTCTAATTCAGAACAAGGCCATTTCCAGGTACTATACATACTAGAGCAAAAGCTGTTCATTTTACAGCTAGAACAGATAGTCATAAGTATATTGCAGAGAATCACGCAACATAATCCTTTCAGAAGCCCAGTAATAGCAGCTGAATATACAAACAAAACATCCTAAAGATGGAGGCCTGATGAAGATCGTTTGCACCCAAAATAAAACTTGTTTACCCAAGGATAAAAAAGACCAGAATGCAATATTTTATGAAACCATCTCAACTTGCTTCAAGGAGATAGACTGTAACCGAAAAGCTTTGGAGCAAAGGCCTTTTAAGAATTATTAGACTTCCAAGTATACTTAGCAGCCGCTGCTTAGATCCAACTGAAAGAAGGATGGCTAAGTTATGCTGGACAATAAAACAGCCTTTTCCTCATGTTTTACCTTTAATAACAAATTATTTTAGGTTTAAAAAAAATGTTCTTTATAGAGAGAAAAGAAAAGAATATGATTAAATCCATTATACTGAGAAGTGTTAAGACTTGTTAAAAAAAAAAAGATATCCATAGAAGCCATACACAGCACAGACCTACCTTTAAGAGAAAACCTTTTTTTTAAAAAAAAATCTGCAAACATATCCCTACACTTTCAAGAACACATAAGAAAAAACAATAGATAGTTAAAGGGACATCAAAAACACCTTTTGTGTAAAATTGTGCTTGCTCAACACACCATGGAGAGGCGAGAAAGCAAACTTTGAAGGTTTTCTTCAAAATGCTACAAAGTAGCTGATTTAGGAAAAAACATAATTTATGTAAGAACTTACCTGATAAATTCATTTCTTTCATATTGGCAAGAGTCCATGAGCTAATGACATATGGGATATACAATCCTACCAGGAGGGGCAAAGTTTCCCAAACCTCAAAATGCCTATAAATACACCCCTCACCACACCCACAATTCAGTTTAACGAATAGCCAAGCAGTGGGGTGATAAAGAAAGGAGTAGAAAGCATCAACAAAGGAAATTTGGAAATAATTGTGCTTTATACAAAAAATCATAACCACCATAAAAAAGGTGGGCCTCATGGACTCTTGCCAATATGAAAGAAATGAATTTATCAGGTAAGTTCTTACATAAATTATGTTTTCTTTCATGTAATTGGCAAGAGTCCATGAGCTAGTGACATATGGGATATCAATACCCAAGATGTGGAGTCTTCCACTCAAGAGTCACTAGAGAGGGAGGGAATAAAAATAAAAACAGCCATATTCCGCTGAAAGAATTAATCCACAACCCAAAACAAAAATAAGTTTATTTCATCTTTGAAAGAAAAAACTTAAATCAAAAGCAGAAGAATCAAACTGAAACAGCTGCCTGAAGAACTTTTCTACCAAAAACTGCTTCCGAAGAAGCAAATACATCAAAATGGTAGAATTTAGTAAATGTATGCAAAGAGGACCAAGTCGCCGCTTTGCAAATCTGATCAACTGAAGCTTCATTCTTAAAAGCCCACAAAGTGGAAACTGATCTAGTAGAATGAGCTGTAATTCTCTGAGGCTGGGCCTGACCCGACTCCAAATAAGCTTGATGAATCAAAAGTTTCAACCAAGAAGCCAAGGAACTAGCAGAAGCCTTCTGACCTTTCCTAGGACCAGAAAATAAAACAAATAGACTGGAAGTCTTCCTGAAATCTTTAGTAGCTTCCACATAATATTTCAAAGCTCTTACCACATCCAAAGAATGTAAGGATCTCTCCAAAGAATTCTTAGGATTAGGACATAAGGAAGGGACAACAATTTCTCTACTAATATTGTTAGAATTCACAACCTTAGGTAAAAATTGAAAAGAAGTCCGCAAAACTGCCTTATCCTGATGAAAAATCAGAAAAGGAGACTCACAAGATAGCTCAGAAACTCTTCTAGCAGAAGAGATAGCCAAAAGGAACATCACTTTCCAAGAAAGTAGTTTAATGTCCAAAGAATGCATAGGCTCAAATGGAGGAGCCTTTAACGCCTTCAGAACCAAATTAAGACTCCAAGGAGGAGAAATTGATTTAATGACAGGCTTAATACAAACTAAAGCCTGTACAAAACAGTGAATATCAGGAATTATAGCAATCTTTCTGTGAAATAAAACAGAAAGAGCGGAGATTTGTCCTTCCAAGGAACTTGCAGACAAACCCTTATCCAAACCATCCTGAAGGAACTGTAAAATTCTAGGAATTCTAAAAGAATTCCAGGAGAATTTATGAGAAGAACACCATGAAATGTAAGTCTTCCAAACTCTATAATAAATCTTTCTAGAGGCAGATTTAAGAGCTTGTAACATAGTATTAATCACTGAGTCAGATAAACCTCTATGACTTAGAACTAAGTGTTCAATTTCCACACCTTCAAATTTAATGATTTGAGATCCTGATGGAAAAAACGGACCTTGAGATAGTAGGTCCGGCCATAACAGAAGTCGCCAAGGCAGGCAAATGGACATCCGCATCAGATCCGCATACCAAAACCTGTGTGGCCATGCTGGAGCCACCAGCAACACAGAAGACTGTTCCATGATGATTTTGGAGATCACTCTTGGAAGGAGAACTAGAGGCGGGAAGATGTAAGCAGGATGATAACACCAAGGAAGTGTCAGTGCATCCACTGCTTCCGCCTGAACATCCATGGACCTGGACAGGTATCTGGGAAGTTTCTTGTTTAGATGAGAGGCCATGAGATCTACAGTGGGGGAAAAAAGTATTTAGTCAGCCACCAATTGTGCAAGTTCTCCCACTTAAGAAGATGAGAGAGGCCTGTAATTTTTATCATAGGTATAACTCAACTATGAGAGACAAATTGTGGAAACAAATCCAGACAATCACATTGTCTGATTTGGAAATAATTTATTTGCAAATTATGGTGGAAAATAAGTATTTGGTCAATATCAAAACTTCATCTCAATACTTTGTTATATATCCTTTGTTGGCAATGACAGAGGTCAAACATTTTCTGTAAGTCTTCATAAAGTTGTCACACACTGTTGCTGGTATGTTGGCCCATTCCTGCATGCAGATCTCCTCTAGAGCAGTGATGTTTTGGGGCTGTCGCTGGGCAACACAGACTTTAAAGTCCCTCCAAAGGTTTTCTATGGGGTTGAGATCTGGAGACTGGCTAGGCCACTCCAGGACCTTGAAATGCTTCTTACAAAGCCACTCCTTCATTGCCCGGGCAGTGTGTTTGAGATCATTGTCATGCTGAAAGACCCAGTCACATTTCATCTTCAATGCCCTTGCTGATGGAAGGAGGTTTGCACTCAAAATCTCATGATACATGGCCCCATTCATTCTTTCATGTACACAGATCAGTCATCCTGTTCCCTTTGTAGAGAAACAGCCCCAAAGCATGATGTTGCCACCCCCATGCTTCACAGTAGGTATGGTGTTCTCTGTCCTCCAAACATGACAAGTTGTGTTTCTACCAAACAGTTCTACTTTGGTTTCATCTGACCATATGACATTCTCCCAATCCACTTCTGGATCATCCAAATGCTCTCTAGCATACTTCAGACGGGCCCTGACATGTACTGGCTTAAGCAGGGGGACACGTCTGGCACTGCAGGATCTGAGTCCCTGGCGGCGTAGTGTGTTACTAATGGTAACCTTTGTTACGTTGGTCCCAGCTCTCTGCAGGTCATTCACTAGGTCCCCCCATGTGGTTCCGGGATGTTTGCTCACCATTCTTGTGATCATTTTAACCCCACGGGGTGAGATCTTGCGTGGAGCCCCAGATTGAGGGAGATTATCAGTGGTCTTGTATGTCTTCCATTTTCTAATTATTGCTCCCACAGTTGATTTCTTCACACCAAGCTGCTTGCCTATTGCAGATTCAGTCTTCCCAGCCTGGTGCAGGTCTACAATTTTGTTTCTGGTGTCCTTCGACAGCTCTTTGGTCTTCACCATAGTGGAGTTTGGAGTGTGACTGTTTGAGGTTGTGGACACGTGTCTTTTATACTGATAACAAGTTCAAACAGGTGTCATTAATACAGGTAATGAGTGGAGGACAGAGGAGCCTCTTAAAGAAGAAGATAAAGGTCTGTGAGAGTCAGAAATCTTGCTTGTTTGTAGGTGACCAAATACTTATTTTCCACCATAATTTGCAAATAAATTCTGTCCAAATCAGACAATGTGATTGTCTGGATTTGTTTCCACATTTTGTCTCTTATAGTTGAGGTATACCTATGATGAAAATTACAGGCCTCCCTCTCTTCTTAAGTGGGAGAATTTGCACAATTGGTGGCTGACTAAATACTTTTTTGCCCCACTGTATCTCTGGAAGACCCCACATCTGAACAATCTGAGAAAACACATCTGGATGGAGAGACCACTCCCCTGAATGTAAAGTCTGGCGGCTGAGATAATCCGCCTCCCAATTGTCTACACCTGGGATATGCACCACAGAGATTAGACAGGAGCTGGATTCCGCCCAAGCAAGTATCCGAGATACTTCTTTCATAGCTTGGGGACTGTGAGTCCCACCCTGATGATTGACATAAGCCACAGTTGTGATATTGTCTGTCTAAAAACAAATGAACGGTTCTCTCTTTAGCAGAGGCCAAAACTGAAGAGCCCTGAGAATTGCACGGAGTTCTAAAACATTTGTTGGTAATCTCGCCTCTTGAGATTTCCAAACCCCTTGTGCTGTCAGAGATCCCCAAACAGCTCCCCAACCTGAAAGACTCGCATCTGTTGAGATCACAGTCCAGGTTGGTCGAACAAAAGAAGCCCCTTGAACCAAACAATGGTGATCTATCCACCATGTCAGAGAGTGTCGTACATTGGGATTCAAGGATATTAATTGTGATATCTTTGTATAATCCCTGCACCATTGATTCAGCATGCAAAGCTGTAGAGGTCTCATGTTAAAACGAGCAAAGATGATCGCGTCCGATGCTGCAGTCATGAGACCTAAAACTTCCATGCACATAGCCACTGAAGGGAATGACTGAGACTGAAGGTGCCGGCATGCTGCAACCAATTTTAAACGTCTCGTCTGTTAGATTCAGTGTCCATGACTCTGTCTCTATCTGGAAACCTAAAAAGGTGACCCTTGTCTGAGGAATCAAGAAACTTTTTGTTAAATTGATCCTCCAACCATGTTTCCGAAGAAACAACACTAGTTGATTCGTGTGAGATTCTGCAGTATGTAAAGACTGAGCTAGTACCAAGATATCGTACAAATAAGGAAACACCGCAATACCCTGTTCTCTGATTAAAGATAGTAGGGCACCCAGAACCTTTGAAAAGATTCTTGGAGCTGTTGCTAGGCCAAATGGAAGAGCAACAAATTGGTACTGCTTGTCTAGAAAAGAGAATCTCAGAAACTGATAGTATTCTGGATGAATCGGAATATGAAGGTATGCATCCTGCATGTCTATTGTAGACATATAATGTCTTTGCTGAATAAAAGGCAGAATAGTCCTTATAGTCACCACTTGAAAGTTGGTACTCTTACATAACGATTCAAAATGTTCAGATCCAGAACTGGTCTGAACAAATTTTCTCTCTTTGGTACAATGAATAGGTTTGAATAAAACCCCAAACCTTGTTCCTGAGGAGGAACTGGCATGATTACCCCTGAAGACTCCAGGTCTGAAACACATTTCAGAAAAGCCTGAGCTTTTACTGGATTTACAGGGATGCGTGAGAGAAAAATCTTCTCACAGGAGGTCTTACTTTGAATCCTATTCGATACCCTTGAGAGACAATGCTCTGAATCCAATGATTTTGGACAGATTTTATCCAAAAATCCTTGAAAAACCTTAATTTGCCCCCTACCAGCTGAGCTGTAATAAGGGCCGCACCTTCATGCGGACTTAGGGGCAGACTTTGGTTTCCTAAATGGCTTGGATTTATTCCAATTTGAGGAAGGCTTTCAACTGGAAGCAGATTCCTTGGGAGGAGGATTGAGTTTTTGTTCCTTATTCTGACGAAAGGAACGAAAACGGTTAGAAGCCTTAGATTTACCCTTAGGTTTTCTATCCTGAGGCAAAAAAACTCCTTTTCCTCCAGTGATAGTTGAAATAATAGAATCCAACTGAGAACCAAATAAATTATTACCTTGGAAAGAAAGAGATAGTAATCTAGATTTAGATGTCAGATCAGCACTCCAAGATTTAAGCCACAAAGCTCTTCTAGCTAATACAGCTAAAGACATGGATCTAACATAAATTTTGATATAAAAAACGGCATCACAAATAAAATTATTAGCATGTTGCAGTAAGCGAGTAATGCTAGATATGTCAGGTTCCAATTCTCGTTGCGCTAAATTCTCCAACCAAAAAGTTGAGGCAGCCGCAACATCAGCCAAAGAAATAGCAGGTCTGAGAAGATGACCTGAATATAAATAGGCCTTCCTTAGATAGGATTCAAGCTTCCTATCTAAAGGATCCTTAAAGGAAGTACTATCTTCCATAGGAATAGTGGTATGTTTAGCAAGAGTAGAAATAGCCCCATCAACTTTGGGGATCTTTTCCCAAAACTCTATAGATTTTGCTGGTAAAGGATACAATTTTTTAAACCTTGAAGAAGGAATAAAAGAAGTACCTGACTTATTCCATTCCCTAGAAATCATATCAGAAATAGCCCCAGGAATAGGAAAAAGCCCTGGAAAAACCACAGGAGGTTTAAAAACAGCATTTAAACGTTTATTAGACTGAACGTCAATAGGACTGGTTACCTCAATATCCAAAGTAATTAACATTTCTTTTAATAAAGAAAGCATATACTCTATATTAAATAAATAAGTAGATTTGTCAGTGTCAATGTCTGAGGAATGATCTTCTGAATCAGATAGATCCTCATCAGAAGAGGATAAATTATTATGTTGCTGGTCATTTGAAATGTCATCAGCTAAATGAGAAGTTTTAAAAGACCTTTTATGTTTATTAAAAGGTGGAAATGCAGACAAAGCCTTCAGAATAGAATCAGAAACAAATTCTTTAAAATTTACAGGTATACCATGTTCATTAGAAGTTTAAGGAACTGCGACTGGCTATGTACTATTACTGATGGAAACACTATCTGCATGTAAAAGTTTATCATGACAACTATTACAAATGACATTTGGTGGAATAATTTCTACATTTTTACAACAAATGCACTTAGCTTTGGTAGAACCGATGTCAGGCAGCAATGTTCCAGCAGAAACTTCTGAGGCAGGATCAGATTGGGACATCTTGCTCAATGTAAGAGAAAAAACAACATATAAAGCAAAATTATCTATTTCCTTATATGACAGTTTCAGGAATGGGAAAAAATGCAAAAGCATAGGCCTCTGATAGAGAAAAAAGCAAGAGGCAAACATCAATGGGGTATTGAAATAATGGAAAAAAAAAATGGCGCCAAGTATGACGCACAACGTAACGTAAATTTTTTTGGCACCAAAAATAACCGGAAATGACACACTGGCATCGCTAATGACACCACCGTGTGAAAGGTCTCAGGGTCACGTATGACACCGGAAATGACGAAGTTGTGTCATAAACGTCTTTTTCCACGCCAAGAATGACGCAATAAAGTTTAGCATTTGACGCAACCGCTGGCCTACTACCCGCAATAGCAAGAAGTAGTCAATTGAAAAAAAGACTAAAACCCCAGGTAAGACATAAATTTCTTAAAATTTTTAAATTCCCCAAATATGAAACTGACAGTCTGCTGAAGAAAATACATGAACCTGACTCATGGCAAATATAAGTACAATACATATATTTAGAACTTTATATAAATGCATAAAGTGCCAAACCATAGCTGAGGTGTCTTAAGTAATAAAAAACATACTTACCAAAAGACACCCATCCACATATAGCAGATAGCCAAACCAGTACTAAATCAGTTTTTAGTAGAGGTAATGGAAAATTGAGAGTATATCGTTGATCTGAAAAGGGAAGTAGGAGATGAATCTCTACGACTGATAACAGAGAACCTATGAAATAGACCCCCGTTAGGGAAATCATCGTATTCAAATAAGTGATACTCCCTTCCCGTCCCTCTGACATTCGCTGTACTCTGAGAGGAATCGGGCTTCAACAATGCTGAGAAGCGCATATCAACTTGGAAATCTTAGCACAAACTTACTTCACCACCTCCATAGGAGGCAAAGTTTGTAAAACTGAATTGTGGGTGTGGTGAGGGGTGTATTTATAGGCATTTTGAGGTTTGGGAAACTTTTCCCCTCCTGGTAGGATTGTATATCCCATATGTCACTAGCTCATGGACTCTTGCCAATTACATGAAAGAAATATGTTTTGGCCTCTCTAGTGAGGGTGGAACAAGCACAAGCTTTTACACAAAAACAAGGTGTTTAATGTCCCTTTAACTGTACAAAAACAAAATTTATACTTACCTGATAATTCCTTTCTTTCATGATGTCGAGAGTCCACAAGTCATCACGTGTTGGAATCCCTTTCCCATCACCCAAGGTAGAGGGAAAAAAACACTCCAACATACTAGAGCTTTAAATACCTCCCACTTCGCCTGTATCCTCACTCATACATATAGCCAAGTAGGTGAAGGCAACAGAAAAGCCGGAAAGATAAAGTGGGTCAAAGGATGTGTAAGTACTTCTGCTACCAGAACAAAAATAAAGGGTGGGGTTCTTGGACTCTCCCCATCATAAAAGAAATTAATTTAAATGGTAAGTATACAATTTTTGTTTTATTTCATCATATGGTGAGTCCATGAGTCATCATTAGTGGGAATCTTTACCCACGCAGTAAAGTCCACAAGATCATATTGAAAAAGGGAGGCACAAACAGTGAAGGCAGGTACATTACTGATCAGGCACTAAAGCCTGCAGAACTTTCCTGCTGTGTACATGTTCATACTAATAGCAGGTGGGCTATAAAGGGACAACTTACTTATTCTCATAGCACCTTTGACTACTGTGCTTACCTCACCTGCTTCCAGTAGAGGAGCCCATCCTAGGCCGTGCATGCATAATGCCAAGGATCTATCACCAAAAAAACTAAATTTATATTTACCTGATAAATTATTTTCTTTCTTGGCAGGGAGAGAGTCCACGACTTCAACACCTGGACACCAGAAGGAGGCAAAGACACACCAATCAAAGCATTAAAGGGACACTGAACCCACATTTTTTCTTTCTTTCATGTAATTAGCAAGAGTCCATGAGCTAGTGACGTATGGGATATACATTCCTACCAGGAGGGGCAAAGTTTCCCAAACCACAAAATGCCTATAAATACACCCCTCACCACACCCACAAATCAGTTTTACAACCTTTGCCTCCTGTGGAGGTGGTGAAGTAAGTTTGTGCTAGATTCTACGTTGATATGCGCTCTGCAACAGGTTGGAGCCCGGTTTTCCTCTCAGCGTGCAGTGAATGTCAGAGGGATGTGAAGAGATATTTGAATTCAATTTGAAATTTGAATTCAATGATCTCCTTCTACGGGGTCTATTTCATAGGTTCTCTGTTATCGGTCGTAGAGATTCATCTCTTACCTCCCTTTTCAGATCGACGAAATATACTCTTATATATACCATTACCTCTACTGATTCTCGTTTCAGTACTGGTTTGGCTTTCTACTACATGTAGATGAGTGTCCTGGGGTAAGTAAGTCTTATTTTCTGTGACACTCTAAGCTATGGTTGGGCACTTTTTTATAAAGTTCTAAATATATGTGTTTAAACATTTATTTGCCTTGATTCAGGATGTTCAACGTTCCTTATTTCAGACAGTCAGTTTCATATTTGGGATAATGCATATGAATAAATAATTTTTTCTTACCTTAAAATTTGACTTTTTTTCCTGTGGGCTGTTAGGCTCGCGGGGGCTGAAAATGCTTAATTTTATTGCGTCATTCTTGGCGCGGACTTTCTTGGCGCAAAAATTTTCTTGTCATTTCCGGCGTCATACGTGTCGCCAGAAGTTGCATCATTTTTTTGACTTTTTTTGCGCCAAAAATGGCGCCACATCCGGTAACGCCGACATTTTTTGGCGCAAAAAACGTCAAAAAACATTTAGGCGCCAAATAATGTGGGCGGCTTTTTTGGCGCTAAAAAATTTGAGCGTCATTGTTGTCTCCACAATATTTAAGTCTCATTATTTATTGCTTCTGGTTGCTAGAAGCTTGTTCATTGTCATTTTTTTTTTTCCCATTCCTGAAACTGTCATTTAAGGAATTTGATCATTTTTGCTTTATATGTTGTTTTTTCTGTTACATATTGCAAGATGTCTCAGATTGACCCTGAATCAGAAGCCACTTCTGGATAAACGCTTAACTGAGTTTCAGTTCTACCAAAGCTAAGTTCATTTATTTTAAATGTTATAAATGTTTATCTTTAGCTATGGTTTGTAATAAGTTATTATGATATACTTTTACATGCAGAATCCATTAGTATTTATGCTTTATATATTTCCATTCTTACATCTTATGTACAAGAAATATTTAGATTTATAAGAAATATTTTTCTGATTCTATTTTAAAGGCTTTGTCTGACTTCATGCCTTCTAATAAAAATGTTTAGGTCTTTTTCACTTCTTTTTTAATTATTGAAGTTTCAAATGACCAACAACATACTGATTTATCCTTCTCTGATGATGTTTTTTCTCTTTCAGAAATTTTCTTCATCAGATATTGACACTAACAAATCTACTTTTTTATTATTTTTGTTCTTTGTTGAAAAGGTGTTGATTATTTTGGATATTATTTTGGATTATATTTGGATATTAAGGTAACTAGTTCTTTAAGACTAGCTGACACTATTTCTGCCTATTTATTTCTTCTGTGTTTTCAGAGGTTTTCTTTCCAATTCCCCATTCTAGGGAATGGAATAGGCTGAGAATTTTCTTTTATTCCTTCTTCGAAGGTTTTAAATTATATTCTTTGCCAGCAGTTAAATTCAATTTGGAGGGTTCTCCAATTTATTGGGGCTATCTCTACCTCTACTAATTATGCTATTGTTTCTTTAGCAAAATAGTATTTATTTTCCTTTAGATAGTTGTATCTTATTTATGGAAAATGATTTAGTTTCAGGTACTTTTCTTGGTCCTGTGATTTATTTGGATATTGCAATTGCTTCATTTTTTCTGTTTACTTTAAGATCAAGTATCAGATTATGATTTATTTTAGCATTGTTAAGGGACATTTACTAGACTAGGTGCTGTTGCATTTGTCTTGTTGTTTTGCATTTATTGATTATGCAAGTCCACTGTATTGACTGGTCCTTTAAACTGGACTATCATGCTAATAATTTCATTTGTGTCTTCATTTTATTGAATATTTTCGCAAATGAGGTTAATCTATGTCTTTAGCTATTTTAGCTAGAAGAATTTTGTGATTTTTTTAAAAAAAAAATAAAAAAAAAATCCATATTTCTTTTGTTCTAAGATAATCAATTATTTGTTTTATAATTGGATTCAATTCTTAACTGTTACTCTGGGCTTTAAGATTGAGTTCTAAGACTAAAACTTTAAGCTTATACTAGTTTGGTTGTTCTTATTAAGGAACGAATTCCTGAGTTCTTTCCCAAGTAACATGTTTATAATTGGGGTTCGAAATCAGCTCCCTATTGCGATGTACGTGCCGTATTCCAGCTTGGCTGGTAAGGGGCAGGTTAAGACTTCTTTGAAATTTATTTGGTTCTATTTTGTCCAAATTTCTTTGGTTTTATTCCAGTAAGGCTAACACTTTCTTTAAGTGTGTTTCTGTCCTATATATTTTGGGTACTGTTGAAGCATGGCTGGGCTCCCATGGGGTTCAAGCGCTGCTCAGACCTGGAATCTTCTGGGGTATTTCTTCCAGTTCCTTTTTTAGGAACCGGGTTTGGAGTTTTATTCAAACTATTTTGCCTTTTTATGGTCATTGATAGCATTATTTGTTTTCATTAGATACAATAAATGCATATTTTCATTTTTCTGTTTTCATTCAGATTATTTTCTGAGGATGCGGAATCTCATATGATTCACTTGCTCTTCAGGACATAGTTAGAGGATCTTTTTTTCGAAAGCTCTTGATTCCTCACACAAGGGTCACCTTTTTTAGGTTTCCAGATAGTTTGTGTCACTATCTTTGTCTCTATCAGACAAGGGATAATTCTATTGGGTTCCGTCTGTCGGTACCTTTAGTCTCTATTATTTCATTCAGTTGCTATATATGCACAGAAGTTTTAGGTCTTATGGCAACAGCATTGGATTCAATTCCCTTTGCTCATTTTCACTAGAAAGAACCTTTCCAGTCTTTTATGAGTGTTGTTTCTTCTAGAACATGGTTGGAGGATCAATTTACCAAAAAGTTTGTTGATTCCTCAGACAAGGGTAACCTTTTTAGGTTTCCTGATAGATTCAGTGTCCTTGACTCTGTCTCTGACAGACAAGAGACGTCTGAAATTGGTTTCAGCTTGTCGAAACCTTCAGTCTCAATCTTTCCCTTCGGTAGCCTTATGCATGGAAATTCTAGGTCTTATGACTGCTGCGCATTGGACGCGGTCCCCTTTGCTCGTTTTCACATGCAACCTCTTCAGCTCTGTATGCTGAACCAATGGTGCAGGGATTATACAAAGATATCTCAATTAATATCTTTAAAACCGATTGTACGACACTCTCTGACGTGGTGGACAGACCACCATCGTTTAGTTCAGGGGGCTTCTTTTTGTTCTTCCAACCTGGACTGTGATTTCAACAGATGCAAGTCTGACAGGTTGGGGAGCTGTTTGGGGGTCTCTGACAGCACAAGGGGTTTGGGAATCTCAGGAGGTGAGATTACCAATCAATATTTTGGAACTCCGTGCAATTTTCAGAGCTCTTCAGTCATGGCCTCTTCTAAAGAGAGAGTCGTTCATTTGTTTTCAGACGGACAATGTCACAACTGTGGCATATGTCAATCATCAAGGAGGGACTCACAGTCCTCTGGCTATGAAAGAAGTATCTCGAATTCTGGTATGGGCGGAATCCAGCTCCTGTCTAATTTCTGCGGTTCATATCCCAGGTATAGACAATTGGGAAGCGGATTATCTCAGTCGCCAAACGTTACATCCGGGCGAATGGTCTCTTCACCCAGAGGTATTTCTTCAGATTGTTCAAATGTGGGGACTTCCAGAAATAGATCTGATGGCTTCTCATCTAAACAAGAAGCTTCCCAGGTATCTGTCCAGATCCAGGGATC
The DNA here is from genome assembly GCF_027579735.1 of Bombina bombina. Classification (NCBI taxonomy): domain Eukaryota; kingdom Metazoa; phylum Chordata; class Amphibia; order Anura; family Bombinatoridae; genus Bombina; species Bombina bombina. Next base: position 1,026,822,668 of record NC_069503.1, on the reverse strand, counting down.
CTCAGGCGGAGGCAGTGGATGCATTGTCACTTCCTTGGAAGTATCATCCTGCCTATATCTTTCCGCCTCTAGTTCTTCTTCCAAGAGTAATTTCCAAGATTCTAAGGAGTGCTCGTTTGTTCTGCTGGTGGCTCTAGCATGGCCTCACAGGTTTTGGTATGCGGATCTTGTCCGGATGGCCACTTGCCAACCGTGGACTGTTCCGTTAAGACCAGACCTTCTATCACAAGGTCCTTTTTTCCATCAGGATCTCAAATCCTTAAATTTGAAGGTATGGAGATTGAACGCTTGATTCTCAGTCATAGAGGTTTCTCTGACTCTCTGATTAATACTATGTTACAGGCTCGTAAATCTGTATCTAGGAAGATATATTATCGAGTCTGGAAGATTTACATTTTTTGGTGTTTTTCTCATCATTTTTCTTGGCATTCTTTTAGAATTCCTAGAATTTTACAGTTTCTTCAGGATGGTTTGGATAAAGGTTTGTCTGCAAGTTCCTTGAAAGGACAAATCTCTGCTCTTTCTGTTCTTTTTCACAGAAAGATTGCTAGTCTTCCTGATATTCATTGTTTTGTACAAGCTTTGGTTCGTATAAAACCTGTTAAGTCAATTTCCCCTCCTTGGAGTTTGAATTTGGTTCTGGGGGCTCTTCAAGCTCCTCCGTTTGAACCTATGCATTCGCTGGACATTGAATTACTTTCTTGGAAAGTTTTGTTTCTTTTGGCCATCTCTTCTGCTAGAAGAGTTTCTGATTTATCTGCTCTTTCTTGTGAGTCTCCTTTTCTGATTTTTCATCAGGATAAGGCGGTGTTGCGAACTTCTTTTAATTTTTACCTAAGGTTGTGAATTCTAACAACATTAGTAGAGAAATTGTGGTTCCTTCATTGTGTCCTAATCCTAAAAATTCTAAGGAAAGATCGTTGCATTCTTTGGATGTAGTTAGAGCTTTGAAATATTATGTTGAAGCTACTAAAAATTTCCGAAAGACTTCTAGTCTATTTGTTATCTTTTCCGGTTCTAGGAAAGGTCAGAAGGCCTCTGCCATTTCTTTGGCGTCTTGGTTAAAGTCTTTGATTCATCATGCTTATGTCGAGTCGGGTAAAACTCCGCCTCAAAGGATTACAGCTCATTTTTCTAGGTCAGTTTCTACTTCCTGGGCGTTTAGGAATGAAGCTTCGGTTGATCAGATTTGCAAAGCAGCAACTTGGTCTTCTTTGCATACTTTTTCTAAATTCTACCATTTTTATGTGTTTTCTTCTTCTGAAGCAGTTTTTGGTAGAAAAGTACTTCAGGCAGCTGTTTCAGTTTGATTCTTCTGCTTATAATTTCAGTTTTTTTCATTATAAGATTTAAACTTTATTTTGGGTGTGGATTATTTTCAGCGGAATTGGCTGTCTTTATTTTATCCCTCCCTCTCTAGTGACTCTTGCGTGGAAGATCCACATCTTGGGTATTCATTATCCCATACATCACTAGCTCATGGACTCTTGCTAATTACATGAAAGAAAACATAATTTATGTAAGAACTTACCTGATAAATTCATTTCTTTCATATTAGCAAGAGTCCATGAGGCCCACCCTTTTTTGTGGTGGTTATGATTTTTTTGTATAAAGCACAATTATTCCAATTCCTTATTTTTTATGCTTTCGCACTTTTGTCTTATCACCCCACTTCTTGGCTATGCGTTAAACTGATTTGTGGGTGTGGTGAGGGGTGTATTTATAGGCATTTTGAGGTTTGGGAAACTTTGCCCCTCCTGGTAGGAATGTATATCCCATACGTCACTAGCTCATGGACTCTTGCTAATATGAAAGAAATGAATTTATCAGGTAAGTTCTTACATAAATTATGTTTTCATGATTCAGATAGAGCATGCAATTTTAAGCAACGTTCTAATTTACTCCTATTATCAAATTTTATTCATTCGCTTTGTATCTTTATTTGAAAAGCAAGAATGCAAGTTTCGATGCTGGACCATTTTTGGTGAACAACCTGGGTTGTTCTTGCTGATTGGTGGATAAATTCACCCACCAATAAACAAGTGATGTCCTATGTTCTGAACCAAACATTGGCTGGCTCCTTAGCTTAGATGCCTTCTTTTTGAAATAAATATAACAAGAGAACAAAGACAATTTGATAATAGGAGTAAATTAGAAAGTTACTTAAAATTGCATGCTCTATCTGAATCACTAAATAAAAAATTTGGGTTCAGTGTCCCTTTAAGTATCCCTCCCACTTTCCCTACCCTCTCAGTAATTTGAGCCGAGGATAAGGAAAAGTGAAGAGACACACACAGGAGTACCGAGGTGCCAGAAGACACAAAAAAAAAAAAAACTACCCCCAGAACAAGAATATCAAGGCAGGTTCTTGGACTTTCCCAGCTAAGAAAGAAAATAATTTATCAGGTAAACATACATTTTGTTTTCTTCCTAATGGCAGGGACAGTCCACAACTTCATTCATTACCTGTGGGAAACCAATACCAAAGCCGAAGAGGACACAGAATGAAGAGGGAGGGACAATCAAAGAAGGCAGTCCTAAACTGAAAGCACCAGAACCTTTCTCCCAAAAGCAGCCTTAGCTGAGGCAAACGCATCAAATTTGTAAAGCTTAGTAGAAGTTTGTAATGAGGTAGCCCAAGACCAAGTAGCCGCCTTACAGATCTGTTCTACTGAAGCCTCATTCTTGAAGGCCCAAGACGAAGACACTACATGGGTATAATGAGCCGTGATTTTGGAAGGAGGCTGCTGGCCTGCCTCCACATAAGCCATATGAAGTAAACTTCTCAAAAATTGGAAGAGGACAAGGTATCTGCTTATCAATTAGAACCATAAGGATCCCTGTTAGGGACCACTCATAAATCCTGGACTCAACTGAGCACAAAGGCCACTGAGGAGACAAAAAAATTGCACTGGCTAGAAGCACACACAAGTTAAACCCTCTCTATGATCAATGGTAAGAGGCACAACAACAAACTCTCCCATACCACATTCTCCCCAACTAAAAAGAAAGGAAGAATCAGATAAAAAAGGTCGGAAATAACCTCCAGAGACAATAACTGAAAAGTCATGGACAGAACAGAGAGAGAAGCCCCAAGCATAACTCGAAAAAGAGCAGAAAAAGGCTGCAAGAGGACAATGCCCCGCAGAGAATACTCTACGACAGAGGGGAGGAAGGAAAAGGAAAAATTCCAGACGACCTACTACATGGATCCAAAGAACCAAGGTAGATCCTTAACGAGAACCGAAGATCCGGAAGGACGAAAAGTAGAATGTAACTACCTTACCACAGACAGCTATCTAGCACAGATAGCTGAACGTCCGCGGGTCAGAAACCCTGGGAGTAAACAGGAACAGAATAGTAATATCTGTTCATGCCACAAACGAAAGCCACAGACTTGCATTCGATAGGAAGGCAGACTAAACGTCAAGCCATAATAACTAGCCAACCAAGTAGCTAGCAAACGTGCACCAGGACCTTCCTGGAAAGGAGCAAGAGAGAAAAACCTCAGAAAGCAGAGCAGACCAACTCCCACCCCTACTAGAAATGGGGTAAGGGAGGACGACACCCTGACCAATAAAGAGAACCAGCTACCCACTGAGGCAAGGTTCCATATCATCCAAACCGACTGTAAGACCCCCCAACCTAAGGAAGGAGTACTTGGGATTCATGATACGTGGTCGATGCCCAAACAGAGCAATCAGAGACTCTGACCCCTACTCCGGTCTAACTAGCCCATCATGGCAGCGACTGGCAAGGTCCAAAAAGACAAGGGGAATAAAAATACCCAGCATCGACAAAGCCCGGAGAACAGAGGACGAATCTTCCTTTATGATTACGTAAGGAGAGAGTAAGAAAAAGGCACTGAGAGTCAGATAAGAAAAAAATCTCAGGAGGAGCCAACTGGATAGGCGCAGTAGACCAGATTCTCCCAAATAGAAGGAAATCAAAGAAAAACCTAGAAAGACTCCAGTATAGAAATTCCCAGGAGTCGCCCCATTAAGAAGAAGGAGATTTCCCCAAGGTCGGGAAAACAAACCTGCTACCGGATGCCAGACAGATCCAAAGTATATGGAAATCTGGAAAACAGAGTAACCAAAATGTCAAGTCAAAGACAAGGACTAGGTTAATAACTGGAACCCTAGAACCAGGAGCCGGATCAAGGTCAAGAAACTTTGCAGAACAACCACAAATTTACCCCTTCTGTAATGAAATTGCACATGAGTTGATGCAACCACTGTCATACCCCCATGAGGTCCTGAACTCTGATCTATCATGCTGTATCCCAGTGACTGATCATTCAGCCCCAAAGGGCTTAAAGGATAACACCCACAAAGTCCAAAGACAAGGGTAGGACCCAAAAAAGATCAGAACCTCAGAAATTAAATGTTTGAGAGAAAAATAACAGAAAAAGACAGTCTCTAAAGATCCAAACAGGATCAACCCTAGAAGGAATTGATGAATGAACAAGCATCCTGACACTCCTGTCAGGTGACAGCAAAAGAGACTGCATAACAATCCCCCAGATCTCCAAGTATATAGGAGCCCAAAGAGGATACTGCAAGAAAAAAATGGTCCCTAAGAACCGGGACTCCTCAACTAGATGACAGGAAGACCTTCCCCAAAGGGGAAGCGAAAAATTAAGCAATCTTCAGAAAGGAAGCACTGCCTAAGGAGATAAGAACCAAAATAGGACAATTCAATCCACAATGGAGTACCAACAGAAGGGAAAATTAATCACCCTCTACACAAGGTACTGAAGATCTCCATGAAGTCATCTGCTCCCCGAAAGGGAAAGGGAGAACCCTAGCTCCTGTCCAAAGGACCTCAGGAACTACAAATATACTGCCATAGCAGGATTCGTTATCCCAGCTAACTAGACAAGACACATAGGCGTGACCAAACATCGAATGCTCCACCAGGACAAAATAAACTAGGACCAACCTGACATCTATGATAGAAGGGCCTCCTATAGCTTATAGAAAACAAGAAAATAACCTCTAAGCAAGAAGTAAACAAACCTAGTGCCCAAACAGGGCTAGCCTGTTGTTAAGGGTACAAAGTGTCTGATATAAACCTCAAAAGAACAGAGAGAACTAGTACCCAATCAGGACCAGCCTGATGTCCAGGTTACGACAGAACTGTTCAAGGGTAAACTGCAAGTTCTAAACCCTAGCAGTGCTAGACTAAATAAACAGACAAATGATAGACAAATAAGCTCTGAGGCTTAATTAAACATTGTCTCATAAAAAAACAAAATAATTTTTTTTTTAACATTTTTTTTTATTGTCCGCCGGAAGCAACATCAATCGCGACCATAAAATTGCCAGTATCAAATCCCAGAGAAGGAAAAAAACTTTCCAAAGGAGAAGTCTACAACAGTCTCGAGCTCTGAAGATGAAGAAATAAAACACATTCTAACCGGATCAAAAGAAAGTAGGCAGCACCCGTAGGTGAACGCCAAAAAGGAATGGAAACACAAACAGGACCAGCCTGTCAGAGACCGGATTACTCAAGAGCACAGAACTGGGATTAGATACACAAACAAGAGACAATTAGTAGTAGGATCCCCATCCCTCCACTCGTCTAGCGCTGTTCGCCATCTGATTCAGAAGACTGAGGATTCGATGATAGAACCGGAATCCTCCAATGCCTCAACACATGCCTCAGTAGTACACGCAGGCGCGCCAGTCTGAATCTAAAGGCAAAACTCACCTCTGGTGGGGCATCCAAAGGCCCCGACCCTGAAGGCTGCACCCCTGGAGTTTCAGAGGAAACCGCTTTCCCAGAGGAAAGATCCGAAATAATTGACCCCTCACATGACGCACCCAGGTTAAGAGGACACGGATGAACTCTTCGCTTGCAATCAGGAAGATGTAAGTGTACAAACGCCAAAGATATGGCCATGCAAAACCGTGCAGTAGCCTCTGGTGGAAATAAACCTCCTTCCGGAGAAGGGGTAACGGTAATTGGGGCAACTGCCTGTGTAGGAACAGAATATTCTAGGGGACGCACCTCACGGGACACAGAATCCTCAGAGGCCGACGGCTCAGCGGTCTCTAACTTCTCCCCATTGGGAGAAGAGAGCACTCTATTACGGCATATGGCATACTCTATTACGGCATAATTGATTGGGCTGGAATACCCGGGCCTCCCCGCAATCTACGCAGGTAATAGAATCTGAATCAGAGAAATCCTTCTCCGAGAAGTCAGAATCCTCCATAACTTGAGTAAATTATGGACAAAAAATAACTGGCACCTTACACCCACAATGGCTGGGGCACTTACCACCTCCAATGACCCAGACAAGTAGAGAAAACAGATCCTCTCCACCGACTTCAGTCAGGAATATGGAAATGGAGAACGAAAACATGACCACGCTCAGTCACGAGGCGCAACAAGCAGGCCAAAGGAAAAGCGCGCCAATCCTTACAAGAACTGCGCAGCTCGAAAAAACTTTTACGTTCCGTAATCACTATGAGCCCCAACATTACTACACATAAGCAGACAATCATATAACAAACATGATTAAAGTCCCCCACCGTTCAATAACCCCCCTCAGGAGATATAAACCCTTCATTCCATAAAGATAAAGAAGACCCACTGAGACCCTGTCTTCTATCATTACATATATTTCCAGAACGAAAATGAAACGATCTTACCGGAATCTATGCCGTGGAACAGTAACACGGTCCTTCAAGTTTGACAGATAGTAGCGTTGCTTATGACATGGACTTGAGTGAAGAAAGCAGGCAGCGAAACTTGTCAACGCTGATTGCTTATGTAGCTGTTAATATGTCGGGATGGTTTCCCAGAAAGACTCTCCCTGCATCTCCAGACTCTAACATTCATCCATGCTCTCACTGAGAGGCTGATAGGAGTACTAAAAACTCCAGTCCCATCTCGAAGAGTACTACCCTCCATAAGAGACTACTCCGTAATCTTCTGACACTTTTCTGCCAACCTCCTGTGAAGTAAGGCAAAGAATGACTGGGGGATGAGGGAAGTGGGGGGAAGTATTTGAGCCTTTGGCTGGGGTGTCTTTGCCTCCTCCTAGTGGCCAGGTTCTGTATCCCCAAAAGTAATGAATGCAGCTGTGGACTTTCCCCGTTTTAAGAAGAAAACCTATTCTGTATCCTTAAAAAATGATCTCCAGAGCCCAGGGATCCTGAACATCCTGAAACCAAGAGTCATGAAAGAAAGTCTGCCCCCTAGGCAATCCGATCCAGGATTGGGGGCAAACCCTTTATGCAGACTTTTTGACCATAGTAGATTTCTTGGACTGCTTGTTCTTGTTTCAAGACTGACCTGGTTTCCAAGTACCTCTAGTCTGATCCATTTTTGAGGAGGCAGGGCTGGAAAAGGAGACCCATTTGATTAAACATCCTTCTCAGGTAACCCTCCATGTTTCTATCCATAGGGTCCCTGAAAGAGGTACTAACGGAACAGTGGTCCTCTTAGCCAAAGTAGAGATAGAGCCATCCATCTTTGGAATTGTACTCCACAACTCCATATGAACGTCTTGTACTGGAAACATTCTCTTAAAAGAGAAGGAGAGAAAGGCACTCCCGGTTTTTCCCATTCCTTCTAAATAATGTCCGCCATTCAGGCAGGGACAGGAAAAAAAAACCTCTGGAGCCTTAGCCCTGGTTTGATAAGCCAAGTCTAACTTAGGAATCTTCTGTTTCTCCAAAGGTTTAGACTCTGGAACATACAGAGTAGATAAAACCTCCTTAAAGGGACAGTCTACACCAGAATTTTTATTGTTTTAAAAGATAGATAACTCCTTTATTACCCATTCCCTAGTTTTCCATAACCAACACAGTTATATAAATAATGTTCCCTTATTTCAGTTCTTTTGACAGACATGCATTTTAGTCAATCAGTGCTGGCTCCCTGGAACTTCAGGTGTGTGAGCACAGTATTATCTATATGAAACACATGAACTAACACCCTCTGGTGGTGAAAAACTGTCAAAATGCCCTGAGCTAAGAGGCGGCCTTCAAGGGCTTAGAAATTAGCATATGAACCTCCTAGATTTAGCTTTCAACTAAGAATACCAAGAGAACAAAGCAAAATTGGTGATAAAAGTAAATTGGAAAGTTGTTTAAAATTACATGCCCTATCTGAATCATCAAAGTTTATTTTGGACTAGACTGTCCCTTTAAGTAAAAAACGTAAATGTTCAAGTTTGAATCGAAAATTTACCTCCTCAGAATCAGCTGTCTTTTCAATAGAGTCAGAGGAAGACAGTTCCCCCTTAGAAGCAACCGAGGAATCTTCATCCTCAGAAAGATGAGGACTAATGCAGTCTCCAGGACATTGCTGGGTCCCAGTTCCGGATTTACATTCTTCACTTTTCTTTTCCTCTTTCCTGAAACAGGGAAAGCACTCAACGCAGCAGATACTGCAGATTGAAGTTGTGCAGCAAAATCTATGGGAAGACAAACTACCCCAGAGGCAGAGCCGCAGGGAACTGCCTGTAAAATTTCAGAAGGAGACTGAGGCAAAAGCATTGGCATGTCAGTGTTACCTGAGTCCTGAGAGGTAGAGGGCTCAGAAGGGTTAACCTGAATCACAGGAGATAATGTAGGCATTCTAGGCTTAGGCATGGAATGAGACTGCAGCACAGATCCCAAACAAACAGTGCACAATTGAGCAGGGGGGCATACCATGGCCACCATACATAACATACACTTGTTTGTCTCAATAAGCATTAAAAGATTAACCTCTTCAGGGGAAATTGATGGATACATCCACATTTCACCTGGGGAGGGCTGTAGATCCCACAAGAAGCAGCAGCTCACTGTAGAGCAGAGGTTTGGTGGATCTAGTAATGGCAAACCCTGTGGGGGACTTTAAGAATTCCTGGGACAAGCATAAGGCTACCCTGCAAACTAGATACGTTTATTCTTTTAGGAAAAATAGGGCAGACTTGCTGGGCCTATGGCTCTGTCGTCAATATATATGTTTCTATGAATCCACATTTTGTCTGGGAAGCCTGTGAAATTTCCCACTGAAAAATTATCCTCCACCGTCTGAAAACTCCTAGACTACCACTCTGTCTGACATGGCTCTGTGAGAAAATGGGCTTGAGATTGTTTAGAGAACCCCTCTCAATTATGAGTAGATCAGCAGTTAAAACTTTCATCTTATCAAGGAGTGAATTTCTTCTATCAAAGGAAATAAAAGAGGATTCAGGAGAAGTGGGAGGGATTCTGGTATATTGGATGTCTCTTGCCTCCTCCTAGTGGTCAGGAGGGGAATTCCCACATATGATTACTCAGTGACTCTTACCATATGATGAAGAATTTGTCCATAACACCCTTTTAGTTTAGCTCTCTTGAATAATCTAGCATCAGGACAGCTATAGTTAGTTTTTTTTTTTTCCAACAAAGTCTGAAAAAGGACAGTAAGTATAGAATATGAAGAAAAATTTGTGACCAGGTCTAGACCATTTCTGAAAAATAAGATAAATATATACTGGGTCCCTCAGTCTACAGAAAATAAAAATAATCAGTTAAAAAGTGTACTTATTTGCCTTAGGGAAGAAAAGAAAATGTTGCCGGAGCAAAAAAGAGATACCAAAAGCTGCTACAAACATATTCACAACAGGAAACTGTTGAATATCCAGACGGTGTCTAACAGAACAAATGTGAGTACCCTGTTTATCGGTTAAACCTTTTTGGTACCCAGACCTTACCGATATACAAACAGAAGAGGCGCTGCATGTGTGTATCTTGTAGAAATCTCACATTGCTAGTGAGAGAGTGCAGCCCGCACCACTTGGGAGTATCGTGGTAACAGCCTCTGAAGACAGCTGTGTGCCATTGTTTGTATTTGGACTTTCTGTTAACCATTATTCACTTGTGTGGTCCTGATAGGACATTCTCTGACACTCTATTGTATTTGACAACAACTATCACTTTTGTATGCGCCCCCTATCGTTAGTGTGAGTGTATACCCACACTATTTGTTGTTGTACAAACCTATTCACTATGCCACTATCATTATTAGGAATACTGGTGTGACTGAAATCTGCACAGCAAAAACAACAGGTAGAATCCTGCACATAGAAATACAGGAAAATATAACCCCAAGTTTAAAATACAACACAAACTAAGCAAATCTTTACCTGATTGTGCTGATATTGCTGTAGTATAGAACTGTTTAAAGAAGTGCTGCTTAATTTTCATATACATTTTACACAGTTTTGCTATTAGAAAGGAATGTTGAGCAGTGCTAGCTGTACTATTAGCTGATTTGTTTGCTCAGTTGATAATGACAGGAGTTGTTCGGGACAGCAAGAGAACCGCTAAAGAAGCACTACATCTAATTTCAGTAGAGCGAAAATTATTGGAAGCTTTTATTAGGAAAAGAAATTAGTCTTACAATGTATATGTGAAATAAAAGAAAAACCTCAGTCAAAATTGATGGGGAAGTATCTCCCTGATTCCAGTGACTGACCACTATAAACAGTACGCAGATAAGCAGCAGGAAAGTAAAGGTTGCAGAAAATATTTTTATCTGAACAGGAAGAGCAGGAAGTTATTCAAGTTTTTAGCAAAGTCCCAGCTGTCATGTTTTAACAAGATATTTATTGCGGACCCACTGGTTAAGTAGTGAAAAGGCTAGACTCAAATATAAGGTGAACAATGCACATCAGCTGCAGACTAGCAGGTCATATAAAAATAATGCATGTGAAACAACAGATTATAAATACTCAGCCCAGCAAATGGCAAGGTATCTTGAACAAGAGGCAGGGCAGTTAGAGGAATCTGGTTATATAATCTCAGTATAGTAAATGGTTAACAGGAACATAAGCTACTCCAGTGCTGCAGCAATCTGGTTATATAAAATCATGCCAGAAAATATCAAACATTATAGCTGTAAACAAAGGGTACAGCAAGGCTGGAGTAAACTATTGCAGATTGCTAGAAGCACAGTTAAGCATGCAAATGAGGATACACAGAATGTAATGCAACAAGAGGTTAAACTAATATCAGTTTCCAATTGGTACAGTGCAGTAGCAAAACAGGAAATCAGAAAACAAGGGTAAAGCACCCTAAAGCAGAGTAATACAGCAGTATTCAGAAGCAGTTTTCATCCAAAGACATGTCAGGATGCAGCAGAGGATCACCACTTACACTGAGAGCACAGGCAGATTAAATACAAGGGACAAAGGCAACCTCTAAAAACAAATGACAAGCAACAAATATAGGTCAGTTGTGGAGGAAGGTACACACCAAAACAAAGCAGAGAACTCATAGATGATGTGCCACATGTCTAACCTTTATTCCTGGTCCCAACTATACAGGAATAGCAAGTAGCATGAACTGCTAAGTTTTTCTTACTCTACCTTGGAAAAATCTGGCACACAGTTCTAAGAATGAAAAAAATGTATTAAAGGGACATGAAACCCAACAACTTTCCAATTTACTTCTATAATCTAATTTGTTTTGTTCTCTTGATATCCTTTGTTATACCTAGGTAGGCTCAGGAGCAATTGATTCATAACTGCACATATCTTAGATGAGGAAGCATCTATTGTTTGGCTTCCTTTCTGCCTCATGTTATTAGCTGCCAGCAATGAATTGTAACTTCTTCAAAAAAGAATAACAAGAGAATTAAGCAAATTAAATAATAGAAGTAAATTGGAAAGTTGTTTAAAAGCGTATGCTCTAACTAAATCATAAAATAAAAATGTGGGGTTTCATGTCCCTTTAATTAATATCAATGGCAATATTTGTATGCAATCGGTCTACTGGTAAAAAAAGAAAAAAAGAAGCAAAGCACAAACTTTGCAAAAAATTGAAGAAAGTGGGCAGGCTTGGGTGGCCTCATGGCCTCTGATCTACAACCCTGGTTTTCCAACCTGTCCTCAGGCCTCCCTAACAGGCCAGGTTTTGAGGATATCTGCTGTCACCGAAAGTAATCCTGGAAATCTGGCCTGTTAGGGAGGCCTGACGGCAGGTTGGTGGTCTAGAACCACAGTCATGATGAGCATTAAATGCAGAGTGTTTTTTTGTTTTTCTCCTTTGTTCGCTGGTGCTCCAAATCTCAGTTTGCATTTGACCACTTTCGAAAAAACATAATTTATGTAAGAACTTACCTGATAAATTCATTTCTTTCATATTAACAAGAGTCCATGAGCTAGTGACGTATGGGATATACATTCCTACCAGGAGGGGCAAAGTTTCCCAAACCTTAAAATGCCTATAAATACACCCCTCACCACACCCACAAATCAGTTTAACGAATAGCCAAGAAGTGGGGTGATAAGAAAAAAAGTGCGAAGCATATAAAATAAGGAATTGGAATAATTGTGCTTTATACAAAAAAATCATAACCACCACAAAAAAGGGTGGGCCTCATGGACTCTTGTTAATATGAAAGAAATGAATTTATCAGGTAAGTTCTTACATAAATTATGTTTTCTTTCATGTAATTAACAAGAGTCCATGAGCTAGTGACGTATGGGATAATGACTACCCAAGATGTGGATCTTTCCACACAAGAGTCACTAGAGAGGGAGGGATAAAATAAAGACAGCCAATTCCTGCTGAAAATAATCCACACCCAAAATAAAGTTTAACAAAAAACATAAGCAGAAGATTCAAACTGAAACCGCTGCCTGAAGAACTTTTCTACCAAAAACTGCTTCAGAAGAAGAAAATACATCAAAATGGTAGAATTTAGTAAAAGTATGCAAAGAGGACCAAGTTGCTGCTTTGCAGATCTGGTCAACCGAAGCTTCATTCCTAAACGCCCAGGAAGTAGAAACTGACCTAGTAGAATGAGCTGTAATTCTTTGAGGCGGAATTTTACCCGACTCAACATAGGCAAGATGAATTAAAGATTTCAACCAAGATGCCAAAGAAATGGCAGAAGCTTTCTGGCCTTTCCTAGAACCGGAAAAGATAACAAATAGACTAGAAGTCTTACGGAAAGATTTCGTAGCTTCAACATAATATTTCAAAGCTCTAACAACATCCAAAGAATGCAATGATTTCTCCTTAGAATTCTTAGGATTAGGACATAATGAAGGAACCACAATTTCTCTACTAATGTTGTTGGAATTCACAACTTTAGGTAAAAATTCAAAAGAAGTTCGCAACACCGCCTTATCCTGATGAAAAATCAGAAAAGGAAACTCACACGAAAGAGCAGATAATTCAGAAACTCTTCTAGCAGAAGAGATGGCCAAAAGGAACAAAACTTTCCAAGAAAGTAATTTAATGTCCAATGAATGCATAGGTTCAAACGGAGGAGCTTGAAGAGCTCCCAAAACCAAATTCAAACTCCATGGAGGAGAAATTGACTTAATGACAGGTTTTATACGAACCAAAGCTTGTACAAAACAATGAATATCAGGAAGAATAGCAATCTTTCTGTGAAAAAGAACAGAAAGAGCGGAGATTTGTCCTTTCAAAGAACTCGCGGACAAACCCTTATCTAAACCATCCTGAAGAAACTGTAAAATTCTCGGTATTCTAAAAGAATGCCAAGAAAAATGATGAGAAAGACACCAAGAAATATAAGTCTTCCAGACTCTATAATATATCTCTCGAGATACAGATTTACGAGCCTGTAACATAGTATTAATCACGGAGTCAGAGAAACCTCTATGACCAAGAATCAAGCGTTCAATCTCCATACCTTTAAATTTAAGGATTTCAGATCCGGATGGAAAAAAAGGACCTTGAGACAGAAGGTCTCGTCTTAACGGAAGAGTCCATGGTTGGCAAGATGCCATCCGGACAAGATCCGCATACCAAAACCTGTGAGGCCATGCCGGAGCTATTAGCAGAACAAACGAGCATTCCCTCAGAATCTTGGAGATTACTCTTGGAAGAAGAACTAGAGGCGGAAAGATATAGGCAGGATGATACTTCCAAGGAAGTGATAATGCATCCACTGCCTCCGCCTGAGGATCCCGGGATCTGGACAGATACCTGGGAAGTTTCTTGTTTAGATGAGAGGCCATCAGATCTATCTCTGGGAGCCCCCATATTTGAACAATCTGAAGAAATACCTCTGGGTGAAGAGACCATTCGCCCGGATGCAACGTTTGGCGACTGAGATAATCCGCTTCCCAATTGTCTACACCTGGGATATGAACCGCAGAGATTAGACAGGAGCTGGATTCCGCCCAAACCAAAATTCGAGATACTTCTTTCATAGCCAGAGGACTGTGAGTCCCTCCTTGATGATTGATGTATGCCACAGTTGTGACATTGTCTGTCTGAAAACAAATGAACGATTCTCTCTTCAGAAGAGGCCAAAACTGAAGAGCTCTGAGTTCCAAGATATTGATCGGTAATCTCACCTCCTGAGATTCCCAAACTCCTTGTGCCGTCAGAGATCCCCACACCGCTCCCCAACCTGTGAGACTTGCATCTGTTGAAATTACAGTCCAGGTCGGAAGAACAAAAGAAGCCCCCTGAATTAAACGATGGTGATCTGTCCACCACGTTAGAGAGTGCCGAACAATCGGTTTTAAAGATATTAATTGATATATCTTCGTGTAATCCCTGCACCATTGGTTCAGCATACAGAGCTGAAGAGGTCGCATGTGAAAACGAGCAAAGGGGATCGCGTCCGATGCAGCAGTCATAAGACCTAGAATTTCCATGCATAAGGCTACCGAAGGGAATGATTGAGACTGAAGGTTTCGACAGGCTGTAATCAATTTTAGACGTCTCTTGTCTGTTAAAGACAAAGTCATGGACACTGAATCTATCTGGAAACCCAGAAAGGTTACCCTTGTTTGAGGAATCAAAGAACTTTTTGGTAAATTGATCCTCCAACCATGATCTTGAAGAAACAACACAAGTCGATTCGTATGAGACTCTGCTAAATGTAAAGACGGAGCAAGTACCAAGATATCGTCCAAATAAGGAAATACCACAATACCCTGTTCTCTGATTACAGACAGAAGGGCACCGAGAATCTTTGTGAAAATTCTTGGAGCTGTAGCAAGGCCAAACGGTAGAGCCACAAATTGGTAATGCTTGTCTAGAAAAGAGAATCTCAGGAATTGATAATGATCTGGATGAATCGGAATATGCAGATATGCATCCTGTAAATCTATTGTGGACATATAATTCCCTTGCTGAACAAAAGGCAATATAGTCCTTACAGTTACCATCTTGAACGTTGGTATCCTTACATAACGATTCAATAATTTTAGATCCAAAACTGGTCTGAAGGAATTCTCCTTCTTTGGTACAATGAAGAGATTTGAATAAAACCCCATCCCCTGTTCCGGAACTGGAACTGGCATAATTACTCCAGCCAACTCTAGATCTGAAACACAATTCAGAAATGCTTGAGCTTTCACTGGATTTACTGGGACATGGGAAAGAAAAAATCTCTTTGCAGGAGGTCTCATCTTGAAACCAATTCTGTACCCTTCTGAAACAATGTTCTGAATGAATTTTTGCGCCAAAAAAGTCCGCGCCAAGAATGACGCAATAAAATGAAGCATTTTCAGCCCCCGCGAGCCTAACAGCCCACAGGGAAAAAGTCAAATTTTTGAGGTAAGAAAAATATGATAATTAAAGCATAAACCCAAATATGAAACTGACTGTCTGGAAATAAGGAAAGTGAACATTCTGAGTCAAGGCAAATAAATGTTTGAATACATATATTTAGAACTTTATAAATAAAGTGCCCAACCATAGCTTAGAGTGTCACAGAAAATAAGACTTACTTACCCCAGGACACTCATCTACATGTTTGTAGAAAGCCAAACCAGTACTGAAACGAGAATCAGTAGAGGAAATGGTAAATATAAGAGTATATCGTCGATCTGAAAAGGGAGGTAAGAGATGAATCTCTACGACCGATAACAGAGAACCTTATGAAATAGACCCCGTAGAAGGAGATCACTGCATTCAATAGGCAATACTCTCCTCACATCCCTCTGACATTCACTGCACGCTGAGAGGAAAACCGGGCTCCAACTTGCTGCGGAGCGCATATCAACGTAGAATCTAGCACAAACTTACTTCACCACCTCCCTTGGAGGCAAAGTTTGTAAAACTGATTTGTGGGTGTGGTGAGGGGTGTATTTATAGGCATTTTAAGGTTTGGGAAACTTTGCCCCTCCTGGTAGGAATGTATATCCCATACGTCACTAGCTCATGGACTCTTGTTAATTACATGAAAGAAAAGTAGACAAAGATCTACAGATGAACAAATTATTTTTACAATCTTGCATAGTTACGTTTAAATTCTACAGATACAACAGACAGGAGACACATTTACACCAATTATCCTTTAAAGGGACATGAGACCCACATTTTATCTTTCATGATTTAGAAAGAGAATGCAATTTTAATCATCTTTATAATTTACTTCCATTATATAATTTGTTTTATTCTCTTGATATTCTTTGCTGAAAAGCATATCTAGATATGCTCAGTAGCTGCTGATTGGTTGCTGCACATAGAAGCCTTGTGTGATTGGCTCACGATGTGCATTGCTTTTTATTCAACTAAGGATATCTAAAAAATGAAGCAAAATAAATAATAGAAGTAAATTGTAATGTTGTTTAAATTTCTATTCTCTATCTGAATCATGAAAGAAAGATTTTGGGTTTAGTGACCCTTTAAATGCAAACATTGTAATCATTGTCCCCCAGAGTTTTACTAATTATGACACAGTCTAATTTGTAAAGATTTTTATTTATTTTTACAATTATTAAACTGGGCATTAAAGCAGATAGTCATATTATAATAAATAATTCATTGTCTTAATCCGAAAAGCTTTATTCACTGTAAGTAAATATTAAAAGCATACATTTTTCTTATCTCTGTTGTCTGATTTACTAAGCACTTTTAGGATTCCTTTCCTAAGAACTTGTGCTGGCCAGTGACATTCCCGGTAAATTAACTTGATGTTAAAAGTAACTGAACCTCCCAGAGAGAAATGCTGCAGAAGCTGTCTCTTATAGTTTCTCTAGCATCAATGTGAAAGCGTTCGTAAATTTGTTTCCAAGCTTTCTGAAAACTCTTGTAGCAGAAGAAAAAAGGGGCAGTGAAATATTTTTTACTAATCTTTTTAAAATATCCCTGTTAAAATAATAAACTAAAAAGATAAAATATACATTTTTCTTTTACAATTAAACCAATTGTCGTAACTGCATGTAATTGACAACACTATAACGAAGGATATGCACATATACTGATCTAAAACTTAGAAGTTCCCAGTTTAGCACTGTTGATGGTTAGGCTGGGACACCCAGTGAGAGGGGCTGGGAAATCAGGAAGAGCAGACACTCCCCCCCCCCCCCCCCCCTACTGAAAAGACGCTTTAGACAAACAGGAGCAGCAGGAGTCTGTAGATCTGGGTCTACCTCTGACACTTTGGGCTTTGGCTAGGAGTCTGGAAATCAGCACAATGTTATTAAAAAATAAGCAAAACTATACATTGTTACAGATGGCTGTATAAATGGATCAGCTACAAAACATTTATATGCTTAGAAAAATCTAGTGTAGAATGTCCCTTTAAGCAGTGATCAGTTTCTAGTAAAGAAGACTGGTTAAATATATATTTTTTTAATTTCTCAAGGCAGTAATAGATACCATATTGATCCCCCAATAGGTAAATCTAACTTATAAAGCTGCAGCCAATGAAGAAAAATAATCCTTTTATTTAGAGGAAACACGCAGCATACTAAAATATGACTGTACATTGATTTTACTATGCACAAATAATATTTAGTTCTGAAAAAAATATGTTGGAGAGGTCAGTCAAAAAATGTACAATGGAATCATTCAAAATGCAAATTAAAAAAAAATCTGAAAAGAGATACATTGGCCATTATTACACAAGATGGAAGTTTATAACAATCTTTCTCAAGTTAACTTGAAACTACAGAGACATTTGATGAAATACACAATTAGATGTTTAGATGCAGCAATGATATAGTGTGGTAAAAGTTAAGACTGTGTAATCTGCAAGGTTTCCAGCATATCTTCAACAGCCTTTAGGGAATATGTATTCTCTTTCATACTGCGACCTGCAAACTAAGAAAAAAAAAAAAAGTATTATGAGAAGCGGCAGCATTATAAAAAATATTTAACATTTAAACTGAATATTAACATTTAGACTTAACATTAAACATAATATGGCATATATATATCCTATATAATAAAAGGCCATGTATGTTTGTCAGATGCAGTCATGCGCAGTAGAGACTGCGCAAGAACAAACATACCTGGCCTTGAGCAGCAGAGATGAGCGGCCGTAGTGGGAGGCGTGACCAGGTGTGTGCGCGCGAAGGGGGCGTGAGAGAGAGGGCAAAAGAGAGGGGAGAGAGGTGGAAGAGAGAGAAAAAGAGAGGGTAAAAGAGAGGGGGGAGAGCAAAAGAGGGGGAGAGAGGGCAAAAGAGAGGGGGGAGAGCAAAAGAGGGGGAGAGAGGGCAAAGGAGAGGGTGGAGAGCAAAAGAGAGAGAGGGGGGGGAGCAAAATAGAGGGGGGGAGAGCAAAAGAGAGGGGGGGGAGAGCAAAAGAGAGGGGGGGGAGAGCAAAAGAGAGGGGGGGGAGAGCAAAAGAGGGGGGGAGAGCAAAAGAGAGGGGGGGAGAGCAAAAGAGAGGGAGGGAGAGCAAAAGAGAGGGGGGGGAGAGCAAAAGAGAGGGGGGAGAGCAAAAGAGAGGGGGGAGAGCAAAAGAGAGGGGGGAGAGCAAAAGAAAGGGGGGAGAGCAAAAGAGACGGGGGAGAGCAAAAGAGAGGGGGGAGAGCAAAAAAGAGGGGGGAGAGCAAAAGAGAGGGGGGAGAGCAAAAGAGAGGGGGGGAGAGCAAAAGAGAGGGGGGGAGAGCAAAAGAGAGGGGGGAGAGCAAAAGAGAGGGGGAGAGCAAAAGAGAGGGGGGAGAGCAAAAGAGAGGGGGGGGAGAGCAAAAGAGAGGGAGGAGGGAGCAAAAGAGAGGGGGGAGGGAGCAAAAGAGAGGGGGGAGGGAGCAAAAGAGAGGGGGGAGGGAGCAAAAGAGAGGGGGGAGGGAGCAAAAGAAAGGGGGAGAGCAAAAAAGAGGGGGGAAAGAGAGAGCAAAAGAGAGGGGGGGAAAGAGAGAGCAAAAGAGGGGAGAGAGAGAGCAAGGGGTGGGACCGCTGTACTGCTTTAGGACTAGTTATATATATAAAATTGTTATCTTTATTTCTCCATATTATTTCAATAGACTTTTTAAACAGTGCTTTTTAAGATTTCAGCTATGCATTTCTTCTAGAATTGTGTTTATTTATGAAATAAGAGTATATAAAACTATTAATAAAAAGTGTGCATCATTAAAAATAACATCTCATTAGTTACTGCATCGTTTATTTTTATTGAGTAAACACAAAGGTTTTCATGAATGAATATATTATCCTTTTATTCATTCCACAATTTCAGATGAAATACATAGCTGAAAACCTAAATATCTAGCTAAAGCATTCATACACAATGCAAAACCTTTTATGTCAGTCATATTTCTTCATATCTTTTCGGCAGCAAGTTACTAAGTAAATGTACATGTCAATAGCTGAAGAGGGGCAGAGTAATATACAATACAAGTATTACAATTTTATATCTTGTACTTTTTATATTATTTGTTCATTAAGACTAAATTATTCATCTCCAATTACTAAAACCAACAACAATCATATTGTGACGCATACAAGTAGGTGACAAGTTGTTTAATTTTAAAAAATTATATATAGTTTCCCAGAAGAAAAAATAAAAAAGGAATACCTTAGACGCTCAATTTAAGAAGTTCAACTAATATACAGATTTACTCTGGGGTTCAGTAGTGTTGGGAAAGATTAACAATAAAGTACATCATTAAACCAAGATTTAATTTCCACTCATAAGTAAATAGTCAGGAAGAAATTAAGCCTGGCCAATTATATCTTCCTATAATTACACTTTCAATCAACTCTATTAGTGGAGTGCAAGGCTTTGAATTGAAAGCCGCTGAATACTCCATGCTGATTTTAAAATGAGTTTTCGAACGTCACTGACAACCTTCATCACTCACCAGTCTCTTTATACCAAATATATTAAGTAGTTAAATTGCTGTTGTCGTCAGTGAAAGGCACATTTTCAATAAACTAGCGGTAAACTATGGTTTTCTCTAGAGAATACAGCTGTAATTTGCTTTTAGTGAGGGAAACTATTTCTTAATTTAATGTGAACAGCTAAACACTTAATAAATTTTCAATATAATGGTTTATTTTCAGAACACTATTGCAGTTCTGCATATTACATGTTTGATTTATGACTTTTCTGTGGGGCTAACTTCATTTAGTTAGCTTTGCATGATGTGTGGGGAAGGATTAAGTGATCAAGCAGTATTCCACTGAGGCAGCATCAAGCTTTAAGAGCAGTTAAGCAACTTGTGACCTTAGACTAACCATAAGGATCAATCAGTTGCTGGGAACTCTTTAAATATAAACTGATATCATGCAAGTTATATTAATGTATTTGTTATAGTACCAGTAATATGCATAGCACAAAGCATGGAACCATTGTCACATCATTTTCTTTTTCCAGTCACCACAAACCAGCAAAGAGAATGACTGATGTTTAATATTTAAAACAGATCCAATAAATACAATGTGACTATTGATATTTTTGATTTTCTGGCACCCTGAAATACAGCTGTCATGTTCTTAATATATCTCAAGATGAGTAGCTAGGAAGTTTAAGGAACAGTAAAGTCAATATTAAAGGTTTGTTATTCAGATAGAGCACAACATTTTAAATAACTTTCCAATTTGCTTATATTATCTAATTTTCAGGTTTTTAATGTTTCATTATCTTGGTATCCTTTGTTGAAAAGCATACCTAGGTAGGATCAGGAGCAGCAATGCACAGGAACACTGGAAGCTAACTGCTGATTGGTGGCTGCACATATTTGCCTCTTGTCATTGGATCACCTGATGTGTTCAGCTAGCTCCTGGTAGTGTACTGCTATGTCTTCAACAAATGATACCAAGGAAATTAAGCAAATTTGAGAATAGATGTAAATTAGAAAGCTGTTCAAAACTGCAAGTTCTGTCTACAGTAAATCATGAAAATAAAATTTGGTAGTTTGTATCCCTTTAAATACTAAATACAACAGGAGCAAGTAAAATACTTAACCTAGATATTATGGTTTTATGTTGATGCTGCACAGCAAGACTGTTTTCCTTACACACACACACACACACACACATAAATATGTG
This sequence comes from Bombina bombina, assembly GCF_027579735.1. Lineage (NCBI taxonomy): Eukaryota > Metazoa > Chordata > Amphibia > Anura > Bombinatoridae > Bombina > Bombina bombina. The sequence goes on along the minus strand of NC_069503.1, from coordinate 1,026,801,460 downwards.
TCAGAGAGAGTTGAGTGTTGGGATTTAAGTACATCAACTGTGATATCCGAGTATAATCCCTACACCATTGGTGCAACATGCAAAGCTGTAGAGGTCTCATATGAAAACAAGCAAAGGGGATCGCGTCCGATGCTGCAGTCATGAGACCTAAAACTTCCATGCACATAGCCACTGAAGGGAATGATAGAGACTGAAGGTTTAGACCAGCTAAAACCAACTTCATTCGTCTCTTGTCTGTTAGAGAGAGAGTCATGGACACTGAATCTATCTGGAAACCTAAAAAAGGTGACCCTTGTCTGAGGAATCAAGAAACTCTTTTGTAAATTGATCCTCCAACCATGTCTTTGAAGAAACCACTCTAGTTGTTTTGTGTGAGATTCTGCTAAAAGAAAAGATTGAGCTAGTACCAAGATATCGTCCAAATAAGGAAACACCGCAATACCCTGCTCTCTGATTACAGATAGAAGGGCACAGAGAACCTTAGAGAAAAATCTTAGAGCTGTCGCTAGGCCAAAAGAAAGAGCAACAAATTGCTAATGCTTGTCTAGAAAAGAGAATCTCCGAAAACGATAGTGGTCTGGATGAATCGGAATGTGAAGGTAAGCGTCCTGTAAGTCTATTGTGGGCATGAAATCACCTTGCTGAACAAAAGGCAGAATAGTCCATATAGTCACCATCTTGAAAGTTGGGACTCTAACAAAATGATTTAAAATTTTCAGATCCAGCATTGGTCTGAACAAATCTTCTTTCTTTGGGACAATGAACAGGTTTGTGCTGAGGAACTGGGACAATCACCCCTGAAAGCTCTAGGTCTGAAACACATTTCCGAAAGCCTGAGCCTTCACAGGGTTTGTTGGAACATAAGAAAGCATCTTCCCTTGGGAGGTCTTATTCTGAAACCTATTCGATACCCTTGGGAAACAATATCCTGAATCCACTGATTTTGAACAGAATCTGTCCAAATGTCTTGAATTAATTTCAATCTGCCCCCCACCAGTTGAACTGGTTTGAGGGCTGCACCTTCATGCAGTCTTAGGGGCTGGATTCTAAGAAAGCCTCTGCTATTTCTTTGGCATCCTCGTTAAAGCTTTTGTTTCTCAAGGCTTATTTTGGAGGCAGGGCAGGCTCTACCTTAGAGATTTACAGCTCATTCTACTAAGTTCAGTCGCCATTTCTTAAAGCTTCGGTTGATCAAATTTGCAAATCAGTAATTTGGTCTTCTTTGTATACTTTTATTGTTTTTACCATTTTGATGGAAAAGTTCTTCAGGCAGTTGTCTCAGTTTGATTTTACTACTTTTGATTTAAGTTTTTTTTTAAAGAAAAACTTAATTATTGTGTGGATTCAATTTCTCAGTGGAAATAGCTGTTGTTATTTTATACTTCCCTCTCTAGGGACTCTTTTGTGGACTTCCACATCTTGGGTATTTCTATCCCATACGTCACTAGCTCATGGACTCTTGCCAATTACATGAAAGAAAACATAATTTATGTAAGAACTTACCTGATAAATTAATTTCTTTCATATTGGCAAGAGTCCATGAGGCCCACCCTTTTTATGGTGGTTATCTTTTTTTTGTATAAAAGCACAATTATATTTCCAGTTCCTCTTTTTGTATGCTTTTTTTTTTACTCCTTTTTGTTATCACCTCACTACTTGGCTATTTGTTAAACTGAGTTGTGGGTGTGGTGGGAGGTGTATTTATAGGCATTTGAGGTTTGGGAAACTTTGCCCTCACATGGTAGGAATGTATATCCCTTACGTCACTAGCTCATGGACTCTTGCCAATATGAAAGAAATTAATCAGGTAAGTTCCTAAATAAATTATGTTTTTCTGTTTCATATCCCTTTAAATTCGAAATAATGGTTTCTTATAAGGCTTGGATTTATTCCAATTCGGAGATGGTCTCTCATTAGAGCCAGAGGCCTTAGGGGAAGGAGAGGTTTTTTTGTTCTCTATTCTGACGAAAGGAACGAAAACGATTGGGAGCTTTAAACTTACCCTTAGATTTCTTATCTTGGGGCAGAAAAACTCCCTTTCCCCCAGTGACAGTGGATATAATAGAATCCAATTGAGAACCAAATAAATTATTACCCTGAAATGATAGAGATAGTAATCTCGATTTAGACACCATGTCAGCATTCCAAGATTTAAGCTTCTCTGGAACCAGAAAAACAAATATACTAGAAGTCTTCTGAAATCCTAGTAACCTCGATATAGAATTATAAAGCTCTTACCCAATCCAAAGGATTTAAAGAACTCTCAAAGACTCTTGCCAATATGAAAGAAATGAATTTATCAGGTAAGTTCTTACATAAATTATGTTTTCTTTCATGTAATTGGAAAGAGTCCATGAGCTAGTGAAGTATGGGATATCAAATACCCAAGATGAGGTTGATAACACCAAGGAAGTGTCAGTGCATTCACTGCTTCTGCCTGAGAATCCCTGGACCTGGACAGGTATCTGGGAAGTTTCTTGTTTAGATGAGAAGCCATCAAATCGATTTCTGGAAGACCCCACATCTGAACAATCTGAGTAATCACATCCGGATGGAGAGACCACTCCCCTGGATGTAAAGTCTGACGGCTGAGATAATACGCCTCCCAATTGTCTACACCTGGGATATGAACCGCAGAAATTACACAGGAGCTGGATCCGTCCAAACAAGTATCTGAGATACTTCTTTCATAGCTTGGGGACTGTGAGTCACACCCTGATGATTGACATATGCCACCGTTGTAATATTGTCTGTCTGAAAACAAATGTACGGTTCTCTCTTTAACAGAGGCCAAAACTGAAGAGCTCTGAGAATTGCACGGAGTTCTAAAATATTGATTGGTAATCTCGCCTCTAGAGATTTCCAAACCACTTGTGCTGTCAGAGATCCCCAGACAGCTCCCCAACCTGAAAGACTCGCATCTGTTGTGATTACAGTCCAGGTCGGCCGAACAAAAGAGGCCCCTTGAACTAAACGCTGGTGATTTAACAACCACGTCAGAGAGTGTCGAACATTGGGATTTAAGGATATTAACTGTGATATCTTTGTATAATCCCGGCACCATTGATTCAGCATACAAAGCTGGAGAGGTCTCATGTGAAAACGAGCAAAAGGAATCGCGTCCGATGCTGCAGTCATGAGGCCTAAAACTTCTATGACAGACTGAAGGTGCCGACATGCTGCAACCAATTTCAAACGTCTCTTGTCTGTTAGAGACAAAGTCATGGACACTGAATCTATCCGGAAACCTAAAAAGGTGACCCTTGTCTGAGGAATCAAGAAACTTTTTGGTAAATTGATCCTCCAACCATGTTTTCGAAGAAACAACACTAGTTGATTTGTGTGAGATTCTGCAGAACGTAAAGACTTTGCTAGTACCAAGATATCGTCCAAATAAGGAAACACAGCAATACCCTGTTTTCTGATTACAGAGAGTAGGGCACCCAGAACCTTTGAAAAGATTCTTGGAGCTATTGCTAGGCCAAATGGAAGAGCAACAAATTGGTAATGCTTGTCTAGAAAAGAGAATCTCAGGAACTGATAATGTTCTGGATGAATTGGAATATGAAGGTAAGCATCCTGCAAGTCTATTGTAGACATATAATGTCCTTGCTGAACAAAAGGCAGAATAGTCCTTATAGTCATAGTTGAAAGTTGGTACTCTTACATAACGATTCAAAATTTTCAGATCCAGAACTGGTCTGAATGAATTTTCTTTCTTTGGGACAATGAATAGATTTGAATAAAACCCCAGACCTTGTTCCTGAAAAGGAACCGGCATGATTACCCCTGAAACCTCCAGGTCTGAAACACACTTCAGGAAAGCCTGAGCTTTTACTGGATTTACTGGGATGCATGAGAGAAAAAAATCTTCTCACAGGAGGTCTTACTCTGAATCCTATTCAGTACCCCTGAGAGACAATGCTCTGAATACATTGATTTTGGACAGAATTTGTCCAAACATCCTTGAAAAACCTTAATCTGCCCCCTACCAGCTGAGCTGGAATGAGGGCCGCACCTTCATGCGGACTTAGGGGCTGACTTAGGTTTCTTAAAAGGCTTGGATTTATTCCAATTTGAGGAAGGCTTCCAATTGGAAACAGTTTCCTTGGGGGAAGGATTAGGTTTGTGTTCCTTATTTTGACGAAAGGAACGAAAACGATTAGAAGCCTTAGATTTACTCTTAGGTTTTTTTATCCTGAGGCAAAAGAACTCCCTTCCCTCCAGTAACAGTAGAAATAATAAAATCCAACTGAGAACCAAATAAATTACCTTGAAAAGAGATAGTAATCTAGACTTAGATGTCATATCAGCATTCCAAGATTTAAGCCACAAAGCTCTTCTAGCTAAAATAGCTAAAGACATGGATCTAACATCAATTTTGATAATATCAAAAATTGCATCACAAATAAAATGATTAGCATGCTGTAGTAAACGAACAATGCTATATAAGTCAGAATCCAATTCTTGTTGCGCTAAATTCTCCGACCAAAAAGTTGAAGCAGCTGCAACATCAGCCAAAGAAATCGCAGGCCTAAGAAGATGACCTGAATATAAATAGGCTTTCCTTAGATAAGATTCAAGCTTCCTATCTAAAGGATCTTTAAAGGAAGTACGATCTTCCATAGGAATAGTGGTTCGTTTAGCAAGAGTAGAAATAGCCCCATCAACTTTGGGGATCTTTTCCCAAAACTCTATTGAAATTGCTGGTAAAGGATACAATTTTTTAAACCTTGCAGAAGGATTAAAAGGAGTACCTCTAGAGTAACCACAGGAGGTTTAAAAACAGAATTTAAACGTTTACTGGTTCTAATATCAAGAGGACTAGCTTCCTCTAACCAAAGTAATTAACAATTCTTTTAACAAAGAACACAAATACTCCATTTTAAATAAATAAGTAGATTTGTCAGTGTCAATATCTGAGGAAGGATCTTCTGAATCAGATAGATCCTCTTTAGAGGTGGATAATTCATTATGTTGTCGGTCATTTGAAATTTCATCAACTTTATGAGAAGTTTTAAAAGGCCTCTTACGCTTATTAGAAGGCGGAAATGCAGACAAAGCCTTCTAAATAGAATCAGTAACAAATTCTTTAAAATTCATAGGCATATAATGTACATAAGAAATTGAAGGAACTGCAACCGGCAATGTACTATTACTGATGGACACACTATCTGCATGTAAAAGTTTATCATGGCAACTAATACAAATGACATTAGGAGATATAATCTCCACAATTTTACAACAAATGCACTTAGCTTTGGTAGAACTGATGTCAGGTAGCAAAGTTCCAACAGATACTTCTGAGGCAGGATCAGATTGAGACATCTTGCAGTATGTAAAAGAAAAAACAACATATAAAACAAAATTATCAATTTCCTTATATGACAGTTTCAGGAATAGAAAAAAATGCAAATAGCATAGCCCTCTGACATAGAAAAAAGCAAGAGGCAAACAGCAATGGGGCAAATAAATGAAAAAAGTTTGGCGCCAAGTATGACGCAAAATGTAACTTAAATTTTTTTTTGCCGCCAACCATGTTCAGAAATGACACACTTGCGTCACTAACGACGCAACCCTGTGTGAAAGCTCTGCGTCAATTACGACGCAATAAAGTGTAGCATTTGGCGCACCCGTGAGCCTAAGTCAGCCAGCAATTTGAAACAAAGAAGTCAATTGAAATTGAAAAAAAGACTAAAGCCCAGGTAAGAAAAAAATATTTCCTAATATTATCTTTCCCCAAATATGATACTGACAATCTGCAAAAGGAAATACATGAGCCTGACTCATGGCAAATATAAGTACAATACATATATTTAGAACTTTATATAAATGCATAAAGTGCCAAAACCATAGCTGAGGTGTCTTAATAAAAACATACTTACCCAAAGACACTTATCCACATATAGCAGATAGCCAAACCAGTACTGAAACAGTTATCAGTAGAGGTAATGGTATATGAGAGTATATCGTTGATCTAAAAAGGGAGGTAGGAGATGAATCTCTACGACCGATAACAGAGAACCTATGAAAAAGACCCCTGTTAGGAAAATCATTGCATTCAATAGGTGATACTCTCCACGTCCCTCTGACATTCACTGTACTCTGAGAGGAATCGGGCTTCAAAATGTTGAGAAGCGCATGTCAATGTAGAAATCTTAGCACAAACTTACTTCACCACCTCCATAGGGGGTAAAGTTTGTAAAACTGAATTGTGGGTGTGGTGAGGGGTGTATTTATAGGCATTTTGAGGTTTGGGAAACTTTGCCCCTCCTGGTAGGATTGTATATCCCATACGTCAATAGCTCATGGACTCTTGCCAATTACATGAAAGAAATATACACACACATATATATATATATATATATATATAAATATTTAAAAAATATAACAAAAAACACAACACACAGATAAATATTACATTTGATATTGCTCTCTTAACCTGCTATTTAAAGAGACATTAAACCGTTGTGAGATTGTAATACTTTATCTGTAAAAACTGTGGTACTCAAAATAGCTGACTCAAAACTTCACAAGTCAAACACTGCTGTATTCTAGTCTTGTAACCAATTTATGCCTCTGCCTAAAAGGAATCAGCGCATATAAAATAAGGAAAACCTATGTTACAACACACTATTTTATATATATAATTTTTATTTTTTAAATACATCTGCATAGTATTCTTAGACAAAACTTTGCTGTCCATTTAACTAAGCCAATGATGAGGATTAGCAAAACTGCTACTAATCTGCAGCATTTAGTTTTTTACTAGTCAAAGTATAGTGGCTTGGCTAAAATAAGAGATAGCTGTATGACACATCTAGAGTAACATCTAGGTACATCAATCATATTACCAGAAACATTTACTATCACTATATGGGCAGAAGTATGTAGACACCCCTACTAATTAATGAGTTTAGGTGTTTCAGACGCACACATTGCTATAAGATGCATAAAATCCAGCACATAGCCATAAAACCTCCATATACAAGCACTGGCAGTATAATGGATTGTACTAAAAAACTCAGTAACTTAAAAACATGGCACTTTTGACACAATTTTTGCCCTACTAGATCTGCCCTCGTCAACTGTAAGTGCTATGGTTGTGACATGGAAGCACCTAGAAGCAGCAACAGCCCAGCTGCAAACTCCCAGAGCAGGGCTGCCGAGTGTTGAATGGCGTAACATATATAAATCGCCCATCTGTTGCATTACTCACTACAGAGGTCCCGTACTGACTCTAGAAGCAACATCAACACAAGAACGGTGCTTCAGGAGCTTCAAGAATAGGGTTTACATGACCGAGCAGCTGTATACAAGCCTCACATCAAAATTATCCGTGACAAGTAACAGCTGGGGGGGAGCAAAGTGCAATTCTGAAGCAGCAACCAAAACATATATACCAATATATTGTCTGATGGAAGAATCTGAGCGTGTTCCTGTGCACAAAGTGAGGATCATGAAGAAATGGTTTGACAAGTTTTTTGGCATCTCCAACAAGTTCATACAGGTGTGATTATTAGATAATTACCTACTGTTATAATCATGCATTTATATTAATAACAGTGAGACCAACAGTATTAAACATATATATTGCATCAACTTTGCTAAAATATTGCATCTGTGTTGTATGGTGCTTAATATGGAGAGACAGATAAGTACCTTTCAACTTTATCTGTTAAGCATCTTTTTTAATACAGTAATTGTTAAATTTACTGCATATGCATTTACATTGAAACTTGTTTGGTTTAATTCCTCTGAAAATCCTCACATACGCTATAATTTGATAAAAGAAATAAAACAAAAAATCTTTGGACAGAGATATAGAATAGTTTATATTTCCACCTTAAAACGGATAAATTAAACTGCGCCTGGTCAAATTGAGAACAAAATGTCTTTTCTTCTGCCTCTCCACTTCCATTCCCAGCTAAACAGGAACGGTTTTAATCTGATGATTTGGGAGTTCCAATTCCTTCAAGAAACAGCTTTGATAAAAAGGCAATATTTAATGCCTGGGAATCTTTTGATAAAATCACTGAAGCTTTTTGAAGAAATGAGGTCAAATTTCTGCTCTCTGAGTAAACATGAAAAAGATAATGCTAAATAAAAATATTAAAAAGATTAGAGAATAACTCAAGAATAATACAAACTTTACATGATTAATTGCCTTATAATACAAGAAGGGCATATTTCCACACAGTATAATTAAAGCCTTTGCATGTCCATATAGATTATATAATGACCCAATGTTGGTAATAGCATTAGTTCAGGTTCGTCAGATTGTTCAATGCTAGACACAGTTTTTCAGGTCCTTGTAATTATGAATTGCTTGAAAGAATTTAATTTGTTTGGGCCACCTCCAAAAAAATAAGTATTTTTTGGATTTATTAAGTGATGAAAAAAAAATCCAAAAACAAATTTATGCTTAAAAAAGTTTCTTTAAAGAGTCCACAAAACATTGCATGTAGGAATTGCACTCCAGACCACTTAGAGGAGGTAAAAACACACCAACATGCTTAAAACCCTCCCACTTTCCCTCAATTCTTAGTCAGAAATAGCCAATTGAGGAACTCGAGACAGGAAGAATAATCCTAGAGGAGGAGGTTTTGATCAAAATCGTTTTAAAGCTTGAGTAGACCTCAATCAAAACCTCCTGAAAAATATCACCTTCATGCTGGAGTGGACTTCTTAAAATGCTAGCTTCTAGACCAAGAAGGGTTGGGCTTCTAGAAAGTTTTAGGGAGCCTGATTTCTGGGCACATCCTGCAGATCGAAGCTTACCCTGAGGATTTTTATCCTGTGACAAAAATACTCCCCAACTCCCAGTAACAGTGTCAATAATAGCATCAAGTCCTGGTCTATACAGGAGTTTACCCTGAAAAGGTAAGAGAGCCTGCATTTAGAGACCATGTCAGCATACCAAGACTTGAGCCATAAATCTCACCTTGCCAAAACAGCTAAAGCTGTTTTCTTTACATTAATGATAGAAAAATATAAAGCAGAGAAGAGCAGCTTCAATTCAAATACAATTATTTACACATTTATCGTGTGTGCAATACAAATTTCTACTTACTAGATAAAAAAAGACAAAACAACTTTAAAAAAAAGAGAAAGTCCCTATGGTGTACTCTGACATCTAGTTCTTCCAGATGTAATACACTACAGAGTAAAAAATCTTTTTAGCAACTGAAATGTTCCGTTTTCCCCTGGTCCTGCTGAATACATTACAAGATTACTGGATTTGTCTCCTTGGGACGAAGACTACGCGTTTCGGCCATGTACCATGTAGATTTTATCAAGAGGATATTCTTTACATTAATGCAAGCCATCTCTACAGCTGCATCACAAATAAAGCTGTTAGCAGTTTTCATGACCTTCAAACAATGCTAGATCTTTTCAAGAGTAGTTCTCTACTCACATAAAACCACAGCATCCCCTAATGAAGCGGATGTAATGTAAAATGCAACCTTGTTGGGGTTTTCTTTCTTTTCTTTTTTTTTTTTTAACTGCTCACATGTATTGCCACTATTTAAAGGGACATGAACCCCAAAACTTTTCTATCATGATTCAGATACAGCATGTGATTATAAACAACTTTCTGATTTACTTTATCAAATTTCTATTGGTATCCTTTGTTGAAGAAGTTGCTATGCATTACTGTGAGCTAGCTGAACACATCTGGTGAACCAATGACAACAGGCATGTATGTTCAGCCACAAATCAGCAGCTAGCTTCCAGTAATGCATTGCTGCACCTGAGCCTACTTATTTTTTTCAACTTAGGATACCAAAAGAATAAAGAAAATTAAATATGACGTAAATTGGAACGTTGTTTAAATGATGTGCTCTGTCTGAATCATTAACACTTAAGTAATAATTAACCTTGATAGAGCACACAATTTTAAACAACTGTCTTATTCACTTTCATTATCAAAATAGGCATCTCTTAATTTACACACTTTAAAACACAGGCTCCTACTGAGCATGTGCAATAACTCTGAGAATATACTAATATGCATTTTATGATTAGCTGATGGCTGTCACATGATGCAGGGAGAGGAAAAATAGAACTCATTTTAAAATTGTAGTGCTTTTGCATTTTCTTTTTATTATACAATTACTGCATATGTAACTGTGTTAAGTGATTCTTAAAGGGACACTGAACCCACATTTTTCTTTCATGATTCAGATAGAGCATTCAATTTTAAACAACTTTTTAATTTACTCCTACTTTCAATTTTTCTTCGTTCTCTTGTTATCTTTATTTAAAAAAGCAGGAATGTAAGCTTACGAGCCTGCCCATTTTTGGTTCAGCAGCTAGGTTGTACTTGCTGATTGGTGGCTAAATGGTATTCACCAATCAGCAAGCACTATCCAGAGTGCTGAACCAAAAATGGGCCGGCTTGTTAGCTTACGTTCCTGCTTTTTCAAATAAAGATAGCAAGAACACGAAGAAAAATGAATAGGAGTAAATGAAAAAGTTGCTTAAAATTGCATGCTCTATCTGAATAGTGAAAGAAAAAATTTGGGTTCAGTATCCCTTTAACATTTTTAAAACAAACTAAGATTCTTTTTTACTGCAATTATTTATCAATGGTCATGATTTGCCTTATTTCGAGGAGCCAACTTGGGCTTTAGTCCACAGATAAGGCTAGCCCCGGCTACCATGTTAGAATGCAGTGTATTGTTTTGCAGTTGTTATCTGATAAAACCAATTAGGGACATATATGCAGCAGAGCTAGCTTTTAGAAGTCAGCAGGCTACGTTCTAGGCATTAGAAAGTGCTCAGTTTTCAGAGCTAAATTACTAGAAAAGGGGGCAAAATAAATAATGAAAGTATATTGCAATGTTATTTCATTATACATAGCTACACATGCTATATACAAATCTGAAGGTGTTTACTGTACCTTTAAGTGAATAACCTTAATGACTTTCTAATACTTTTTTGGTGTGGAAACCCTGACAAAAGGAATAGGATAAGATGAAGTAGGTTAGACATTCATGGGGAAGCATAAAAGGCAAATGAACTTAATATAAGACTCCTTTCTGAATATTTATCACAACAAAATAAAAACAATTTGATTCCTTTGCTGCCCTCCAAAGGAACGGCAATACACCTGGCAAGAATGGATACAGCTGCATCCCCCTAGGAATAGTTTCCCATACCTCTGTATTTGCAGAAGAAAGATGGAATATAATTCTGAACTTGGCAGACACAATAAAATTAACTATAAGTATATGCCATTACTTGGAAATCAGAAAAGAAATGGAGTCAGGCACACAAAAATGGATGCCTGTTTGGGGGCATCCTTCAAATATTCGTCTTTTTTTAAATGCTTGTTTGTCTCTAGCAGAAAAAAACAAAATTATGCTTACCTGATAATTTCCTTTTCTTCTGATGGAAAGAGTCTACAGCAGCATTCATTACTTTTGGGAATTAAGAACCTGGCCACCAGGAGAAGGCAAAGACACCCCAGCCAAAGGTTTAAATACTCCTCCCACTCCCCTCATCCCCCAGTCATACTGCCGAGGAACAAGGAACAGTAGAAGAAATATCAGGGTGAAAAGGTGCCAGAAGAATAGAAGGACGCCCCACAGAGAATTACAGGTGGGGTGCTGTGGACTCTTTCCATCAGAAGAAAAGGAAATTATCAGGTGCGCATAATTTATGTTTTTCTTCTTAAATTGAAAGAGTCACCAGCAGCATTCATTAGTTTTGGGAAATTAATACCCAAGCTAAAGAGGACACTGAATGCCAAGACGGGAGGGTACATAGGCGGCACTAACTTAGGGCACCAGACCTGAACCACAATCCAATAAAAAAATCTTGCTTCAACGAAGCCGAGAAAAATTTGAAGAAAGCCCCCTTGACACCGACTCGCAGCCAGCCAGTACAGAGCCAAACAAGAGACCGCGAACGGACTCTACTAAGCCAACAATCCTCGCCCCGACAAACGGTTCCTCCAATCACCCCTCAGATGAAGGTGAAAACAAACCAAAGCCCCAAGGGGACAAGGCAAAGAAACCAAGGAAACCAAAAGGTTCCTTTAGTATGACAGAAACACTTCAAGTGTTTGAGGGCCCAGCTCACAGAGCCCAAAATGGATCCAAACAGAGAATTAGGAGAAGCGAAAACCGGAATAATCCAGACATGGATCCAACATCCTGCAAGCATGGACATAACAGAAGATGCAAAGACCTGCGCCCGCCCTTAGAATACAAAGTATTCAACCATGAGATGTGTAATAGACCCAGGGAAAAACCTCAAGATCAAGAACGCAGAGTCCCTAACAGGACTACACCAAAGAAGCTTGCAAGGAAAATAAGAAGCAGTCCTCAGAAAGTGGACCACATAAAAACAGTCCCTCAACAGAGGGCACTTTCACGGCAACCTAAGCTGCCTAACCTGCACACAGGCCCCTAAAGAGGGAACACAAGCCTCCATCAAGGCCTCCCAAGAAGGGGAGTATACCCTTAGAACCCGAAGGTAGAGTAAACCATCTCCAGTGAAGAAACAAGGAGAAAGGAGAAACCATCTCCCAGCCAACCAAGCTCTCACAGACAAGGGATACCGCGATCCCTAGACCGCCCGGAGAGTCCGACCTGCAGACCCATACCTAGCTGGGCCAACCCAGCCACAAAAATCCAGTACAGGAACAAAAAGAATCCCGAAACTGATACCGGAACGAGCAAAGAAATGGAATAACCATCCCACCAGACTCTGACCACAGATAAGGCCATAGACCGATAAGAATCTATCAAAACAAGCCCACAATCTGCATGGAACTGGGAAGGCCCCAGGCGGACTACACCCACCTTATGCCTCCCGACCCAGAGAAGTCCTAAGCAAAAAAGGACCTCATCTCCATAGGACGGAGAAAAGTCCCTATGAAAAAGGGAAGAAACCGGAAAGGACAACAAATGCCCTGAAGGCCTGAAGCCACTGGCTAAGTGGGTATAGAAACCCCAACGCAAATATCCTAGAAGAGGAACCCCTTACAAGTCACATGCCAAACAGAGGAACAGCCAACCCACTCACCTGCTGAGCAGAGAATCCATGGGTACACTGGCAACTGACCAGGGGAATGCAGCCTTAAGGTGCACCAAAAATTTGAAACCCAACGCCAGCAGCTAGGTAAGAACCCACACACAAAAGGCGCAAGCCACCCAGGAAACCCCTAGATGACATGGGATACTCCGCTAAGGAGCAATAAATATACTGAAAACCAGGCCAAATCTGACCCGGTCAGGTAGATAGAGCAAGGACACAGTCCAAGTTCCCACTACCGTGGACACCCCGACCAACCCTGAGATCCAGGAATCCAAAACAACCCAAAACTGGGTCAGAAAAAAGGAGCGAAGCCCCAGAAGCAGAAATCTCAGGTGAAAAAATAGGTCTGGGCTTCTAATAGTTCAGGCAATCTTACCCTAGAACTAAATACCCCAACTGGCCAAAAGCCAGACAAAAAAAAGGAATGGGCACATATCCAGAGAATTCAGATAGCGAGGAAAACTCGAAAGCCCCAACCAAAGGAAGGAACCATCCCTAGCCAAAGTCCAACGCTCCAAGGAGCCAGGCTAATAGTCGTATGAAGGGACCTCTCAAGCCTCAGGACAACAGAAGGGAACCTCAAAGTCCATAAAACCTTACTATACTCCCCATCACCTCTACACAGGCAGAAGACACAGGGTAGAGGAAGGTGCAAAACCTTCCCAGCTCCGGGGAACCCCAAGCTAAACAAAGCAGGGATCAACCATTATCCGATCCCCTAACAGGACCATCCTGAGGCCTAAAACTGAAGGCCAAACCACTCAAACTGCGGCAATGGGACCTAAGCCCGCAAACTCTCCCCCACATGGAGGAGGCACTCAAGGCTCTGACGAAATCAGATGTCAGAGTGACCCTTAAAACATGATTATAGTTGTAAATCGCGGCTAATCCCCCTTAAGGGACTCAAGGCGCTGCTCATTTTATCAAGCTCGAAAGGAGGAAAGGCTGAGGAGACCTCGCCAAGGATCGAACTTGCAACCCTCGGTTTGCTACAATGCAGAGTAGACACAGTGCATTAGTATGCTGAGCTAGCTTCCAGCTAGCATAGTAGAACACCCTCATCTATAACTGGAAGCTATAAGGACTTAGACAATCCTTTCCGCTTCATGAACCTTTGTGTTCTTCTCAAATGCTTTAATGGAACATAAAACAATGATAACCTGAGCAGTCAGCACTGCTACCGAACCACCCGAAACAGCGCCACGTGTCTGAACAGCCAAAAGACTGAACGAACCCAACAGGGCCAGCCTGTACCATGGGTCCTAACCGGCAAGCTGCATAAACTCTCCCTCGTAGGGGAAAAGCAAACAGACATTTTTAAACATAGGACTAACCTGTCCAAACAACTTCCGCAGAAGTAACAAAGAGTATCAATCCCAGATGGTTCCTGAAGGACACAAAAAACAAATAAGACATCCATCGGACATAAATAAAATATAAGGCAACCCGAAGGTTAACGACCAAAAGAGACACAAACCTACCCGTAGGACCAGCCAAACGGAGCCTCATCTCACATAACTGGGAAAAGAAAACTCAAAATAAAGACAATAGGAGATTACCTCATTCCCATCTGTCTAACATTTTGCACCATTCGGACCATCAGACTGAAAATTCACATATCTATGTACTATAGGATCATTCAGCGACTCAAACACCTGTCTGAGCAACACGTAAAGGCGTGAAATCCGGTACCGAGATGCACAACACTCTGGAACAGAACCCTCAGGATACTGCGGAGGCTCACCCCAAGGTGGGATACCCGGGACAATAGGGCACGAGCACATTCTCAAAGAAATGCCTGGACTAGGCAGACGAGCCATCGCCAACATTATCTGAAAGCGAAAGCGTGCTGCAAGTTCCGGGGGGAACACATCACCCGCGTGGATGAACTAAAAAAAGGGGTTACCCGCATGTGTGAGAGGAGCATTCGATAGGGAACTCTCTCCCTGGGAGACAGGACCCCCAGAGGCGGATGGCTCAGCAGATCCCTGATTCCCCAAGCCCGAGAAACCGGGTGCTCTCATATGGCATATGGAACAAGGATGGTTGACAGAAATCAACGAGGCTAAATTGGATTTGTCACCTGACACCGAATCAGATATTATAATTCGTCAGTATACGAATCCTCTGTAAATGAATCTGTAATGATAACAGGCTCAGCATCAGAATCCCCCATAGCTGTGAAGAGGGGATAGCAATATGGACTGCTTAGTAAGAACAAAAAACGGCACCTGACACCACCAATGGCTGGGGCACTCACCACCTCCTATGACCAGACCCTCACGGACTAGAATATCTCAGTCGCCACACGGTCGGGAATGCGGAAATGGGAACATATTGTAACCACGCCCGGACACAGGGTGAACCGTACAGTCCAAAATGCGTGCCTAGCCAAAAGGCTGCGTCACTTCCAAAGGCCTCAAAGTTACAAACCATGAGTCCATAAACCTCACACCTAAGCAGGTTGAATCACATAAACATGATTATAAACCCCCCTGTCCAATAACCCCCTCAGGAGATATTAACCCTCGATTCCAAGATCTAACAGAGACTCACTGAGACCCTTATGTTAAGTTAAACCTGCGAGGAACTCTAGCCTCACGGAAACATCACGTTACAGTACATTACATAAAGTAAAATGAAACGATCTTACTGGAATCTACGCCGTGGAAAAGGAACACGGCCTTTCAAGTGTGACGAATAGTAGCATCGCCTCCGCCATGGACTTGAGAGAAGAAAGCAGGCAGCGAAGCGAAGTTCAACATGCTGATTGCTTAAGGAGCTGTTAATATAAGTCGGGATGGTTTCGCAGAAAGAAACTTCCAGCATCTCCGGATTCTAACTTTCATCCAAGCCCTCACTGAGAGACTAACAGGATTACTTAAAACTCCTGTCCCATGCCGAAGAGTACTACCCTCCATAAGAGACAAAAAGAAAAATTCTGACACGTCTCTGCCAACCTCCTGGGACAAAAGGCAAAGAATGACTGGGGGATGAGGGGAGTGGGAGGAGTATTTAAGCCTTTGGCTGGGGTGTCTTTGCCTCCTCCTGGTGGCCAGGTTCTTAATTCCCAAAAGTAATGAATGCTGCTGTGGACTCTTTCCATTTAAGAAGAAAATCCTCTACTTCTTGTGCTAGAGCATAAATATGCTCAAGCCTGAAATTAAAGGACATTCTCTGCCACAGAGGAGGGGTAATGAGTTTCAGAAAATCCATCTTTAGAAGAGGAATCTTTGGATTCATAAGTACCCTTTTTATTTATGAAGAATTTAGAAGGGTTGCTCCAAAGAGATGTCTTTCATAAGCCAAAGGGTAGAGAAGGATTACCTTCCCACCCGTGCATGCATCCGAGTATAACTGTTGGAGGCATAATAGACCAAAATTCATCAACAACAGAGTGAATAGATTCTTTAAATTTTGGAGATAGTTAAGAAGAACCCATATACCCTTGAAGACTCTGATATAAGGGCAACACAGCAAAACCCTGTCTAGAGTTAGACACAGCATACAGTACAGCTGAGCAGTGGGACACACACTTGAAAATACTTACAAAGCAAACACAAGTTGGAAGGGGTTTAAGGATCAGTGGATCTCCCTTCTAAAGGATCAGCTGAACGGTCCGGAGACCTGAAGTGCACCAACTTGCTCCACAGTAAAATACAGATGCATAAGTAAGGATAAGTATAGTAGCTTAAGTATCAGAGATACACTGAAGAATATAAGCATTGAGAAGGCACACCGATTGTTAACCTCTTATGGGAAGCAATAGAAAGAAGTGGTCCAACTAAATAATCCATGTAAGGGAATGCAGTGAGGTATACTGACAAGCGCAAAAAAAAACAAAAAAACAGCGTACCAAAACAGTAAAGGCTAGTAAAAATAAACACAGAAAACAAAAGGGTTAAATAACGTTATCAGAGAAAAGTTCTGATATAATCAGAGTACCTCACCACCTCCACCGGTCCTGATAGTTTCTCCAAACACCCTAAGATGGTTACAGCACCACAGGAACAGGAATGTCAGAAAGGCACACTAAAAAAAAATGCTAAAAAGCTTAACCCTTAGCGCACCCACGCTAAAACAAAAAAACATTAAAATTCTAGATTTTAGCGTAGGTGTGGAAATATAGCTGCGTTAAGGGTCTCCAGTAAACCCAGAGAGTGCTAAAGTTGGTTGCACTAAATTTAAATAGACAATTTCATTTTACCAAAGTTTAAAAAAGTGCCTTAAAACTGCTATAGAAATTGTGTGGTGTATAAATGTGTGCCCCAGACTATCCGAATCAATTGTACATGTTCATACTATTTGTTGCCAGGGGGCTATGAAGTTGAAATGTATTTAGTTGTGAGCACCATTGTCCACTGTACTCCTCACCTAAGCTGTAGACAACTGCTTCCAGTAGACAGGCCCATCCAAGGCAGTGCAAGCATGGTGCCAAGGATCTCACAAGGAACAGCATTCCACAAGTCAGGGGATTGGAAGAAAAATCCGCATTTGACCTGGTGAAGGCTAAGGTTCACACAAGGAGCAGTACACTGTAGACAAGGGGATTGGCAGATAAATGAATTTCGGGGAGGCCTGTGACATTTCGAAACTGAGAAAAGTCTCTTCACTTCCTGGCTGAAAACTTCTTGTCTACTCCACTGTCCTTTGTAGGCAGAAAAGGAAATGGGTCTCAGATCGGTTAGAGAACCCCAATCAATGATGAGTACATCAGCACTTTGTCATTTTTTTGTCTCCAAGATGAAGTGAGGTAAATCCTAGAGGATTCAGGCAAGTGGACTGTATTTAAAATGATGGTAAATGTTACACTTCGTATAATCAAATCCGGAATCTAAGCAATATTTTAGACTTTAGTTCAGCAATTCTAATGAAGATAGGTTATAACTTATTTTTTAATGCAGCCATGAAATTCTAATATCCCGCACACCAGCTGCTGACTTTAAAACTTTTTTTTGGTGAGGTGATGTTTTTACCTGTTCTCCAATCGGTGCTCTAGCTATACGGCACTCACCAAAAAAAAAAAAAAAAAATGTTGTAAGTGAAGTATGGCTAGAGCACCATATCGGAGAACAGGTAAAAATGTCACATACATTTTTTTATTTTCATTTTTTGTTTTAAAGTTGATGGCCAGAGCATGGGGTGTTAGAATTTCATGGCTACATTAAAAAATAAATTATAGCATATCTTCATTAGAATTTCTGAATTAAAGTCCATACAATATAATGCTTAGATTCTGGATCTGATTATACAAAGTATAATATTCACAATCACTTTGAAGCTCTGGCATGTTGGGGTGTTTTTGCATTCTTCTAGTAGACTGGATGATAATCCTCATACATGATTCGCACTATCTGATGAAAGAAACAAAGGAAGACAAGCTCAGTAGCATTTCAGAAGTTGTAGTCCCAGATATTCGCCTGAATGGTGTAGCCTGGAGGCCAGTGAGAACCTGCAGTGGTGCATATATAAGTGGAACTCAGACTACACGTGTAATATAAATTAATTTCCCGTAGTACAATAATAGACAAGTTTGAGTGTTATGTTAAAACGGTATGCTCTATCTGAATCATGAAATAAAAGTTTTGAATTTTATGCCCTGCCCCTGTGATAGGTGTATGGACAAAATTTAAAACATGATTACCCTGTTGTACAAGCTTTCAAACCTACACAACAATTGTTTTTATATCATCTATACATTAGACTTTGTTAGTTACAAAGATAAGACAGTAAACCAAAACAGCACCACCAACTAAAAAAAAAAAAAAAAAAAGAGTCTGCCCAGTAAATGTTTAAAACAGGGTTGGCCAACTGGCAGCGCATGGTCCACATGTGACCCCCTCTGCATTACTTTTTGTAGCCCCTGGGAAATAGCAGAACTAAGAATGTGCCATAGTTGTGGCCCCAAGAAAAAAACATAAAATTATGCTTACCTGATAATTTCCTTTTCTTCTGATGGAAAGAGTCCACAGCTGCATTCATTACTTTTGTGAAATAGGAACCTGGCCACCAGGAAAAGGCAAAGACACCCAGCCAAAGGCTTACATACTCCTCCCACTCCCCTCATCCCCAGTCATTCTGCCGAGGAACAAGGAACAGTAGAGGAAATATCAGGGTGAAAGGTGACAGAAGAATAATAAAGACACCCCACATAAAATTACGGGTGGGGAGCTGTGTAATCTTTCCATCAGAAGAAAAGGAAATTATCAGGTAAGCATAATTTATGTTTTTCTTCTTAAATGGAAAGAGTCCACAGCTGCATTCATTACTTTTGGGAAAACAATACCCAAGCTATAGAGGACAATGAATGCCAAGATGGGAGGGTACAATAGGCGGCCCATACTGAGGGCACCAGGCTTGAACCTCTACCCAATAAAAAAATCCCGCTTCGACCGAAGTGGAGAAAATTTTAAGAGGAAAAGCCCCAAGGACACTGACTCGCAGTCAGTCCAGAAGCCAAACTAGAGACTGCAAACGGACTCAACTGAGCCAACAGTCTTCCAGGAGACATCGTCGCCCAACAGACGGTCCCCCACCGCAAATTCCACAAATGAAGGAGACACCAGCCGAAACCCCGAAGGGGACAAGGCAAAGGAGAACCAAGGAAAGCGAAAGGTCCCCTAATACCAAAAAGAACACCTCCAAGAGTGAGCCCAGCTCACAGAGACCTAAAGGGGCACAAACAGGAAAAGGAGGCTGTGCCTATACCAGGCGAAACCTGTTATAAGACCGGCACAGAGACAGAAAAGACGTCTCTCCAACATCCTGCAAGCACGGAATGCAACTGAAGAGGCAAAGTCCTCCCAGTGTCTGACCATAGAATACCAAAGCATTCACCATGAAAAGTGTGTAATACACCCAGGTGAAAAACCCCAAGTTTGAGAACACAGAGTCCATAACAGGACGACACAGAGGGTACTTGCGAGGAGGAAGAAGCAGTCAAGCAAGAAACAGACAGCAAAAGCAACCCCCAGACAGAGGGCACGCTCTAGGCAACCTAAGCCGCCGGACCTACACACAGGTCCCTAAAAAGGGAAACACCAAACCTCAATCGAGGCCCCCCAAGAAGGGGAGTATACCCTCAGAACCCGAAGGAAGAGTAAACCCTCTTCTGAAATCAATGGAGCAAGTTAAAAGGAAAATCTATACCCTAGCAGACTGAGCTAACAGGATAGACTCAACAAGGCTCACACATCCAGAGGAGACTGCGACCGAATGCAGCGCCTTAGACCGCTCGGCCATCCTGACCTGAAGACCCACACCCAGCTGGACCAACCCAGCCTCAGGGATCCAAGACAGGGGAACAAAAGAATCCCGAAACAAGTACATCGAACGAGCGTAAGGATAGCACAGCCATCACCACAGAGAACAAGTACAACCCGACTCTGAAAACAGACAGCAAGGCCATAGACCTAAGGATCAATCAAAATAAAGGCCCAATAAGTCTTGGAGCCAGCAAGACCCCAGGGGGAACCCATCCCACCTTTCCGCCTCCCATCCAGGAGAAGCCCCAAGCAAGGACTATCTCCATAGGGAGGAGAATATCCCCTAAAGGAAAGGGATGATGCCGGAAGGGCAACAACTGTACTCAAAGCCCAAAATCACCGGCTAATGGGAAGAGAAATTCCCAACACAGATGTCCTAGAAAAGGACCCCCCTACAAGTAGCTTGCCAAGCAGAGGCACAGCCAACCCATTCGCAAGCAAAGCAGGTAATCCACAGGAACACTGGCAAGCTGACCAGGGGAATGCAACCCTAAGGCGCACCAAAAATTGGACATCCAGCGCCAGCAGCTAGGTATGAACCAACAACCCTTGAGGCGCAAGCCACACAGCTAACCACCAGATGATGGTGGCAAAGAGTAAAAAATACTCCAAAAGCCTGGGCAACCATGACCAGGTTAGGTAGATGGACCAAAGACATAGCCCAAGTTCCCACTACCGTGGAACACCCCGACCAGCCCTGAGATCCAAGATTCCAAAACCACCCAAGACTGGGTCAGGAGAAAAGGCCAAGCGAAGCCTCAGCAACCGAAAGTCTCAGGGAGAAAAACAGGTCTGGGCACCTAATAGTTAAGGCAAACCTTACCCTAGAACTAAATACCTCAGCTGGCTAAAAAGCCAGACAAAAGGGATACGGATGCATATCCAGAGAATCCGGATAGCGAGAAGAACTCAAAAAACCTACACATAAGCAGGTTGAATTACATACAAACATGATTATAAACCCCCCTGTTGAATAACACCCCTCAGGAGATATTAACCCTCGATTCCAAGATACTAACAGAGACTCACTTATGTCATATAGTTAGACCCGCAAAGGTGTGTAACCTCTCGGGAAAACATTCACATTACATTGACGATAAAGTAAAATTTAACGATCTTACCGTAATCTACGCCGTGGAACAGGAACGCGGCCTTTCAAGTGTGATCAATAGTGGCATCGCCTCCGCCATGGACTTGAGAGAAGAAAGCAGGCAGCAGAGCGAAGTTCGACAACGCTGATTGCTTGAGGAGCTGTTAATATGAGTCGGGATGGTTTCGCAGAAAGACTCTCCCTGCATCTCCGGACTCTAACTTTCATCCAAGCCCTCACTGAGAGACTGACAGGACCACGTAAAACTCCTGTCCCATGCCGAAGAATACTACCCTCCATAAGAGACAAAAAACAAAAATTAAAAAATTCTGACACGTCTCTGCCAACCTCCTGGGACGAAAGGCAAAGAATGACTGAGGGATGAGGGGAGTGGGAGGAGTATTTAAGCCTTTGGCTGGGGTGTCTTTGCCTCCTCATGGTGGCCAGGTTCTTATTTCCCAAAAATAATGAATGCAGCTGTGGACTCTTTCCATTTAAGAAGAACAGTGTAAGTAAAAATGTGAGTTTTGACCATTTCTGTTGGGTGGGTAAACAAAGTGACATAACTCAAGAAAAACCCTAGAGTACTCTGAAACCATGGACACTTTAAATAAATATTTAATTTGTGTGTTTAAAAGCCATAAAATTAGTTTTCTAAAACATTGATCTGCAGGCCCCAAAAGTTAGGAACTTGGCGATCTCCAGTTTACAATGCTTTTGCCTTTTATAAATGCTTTTGCCTTTTAAAGAAGTTGGTGGCTTACAGATAGTCTAGATCTATAAAAGAAATGTATATCTATACCTTTTAAACCCAATCTGCACCACTGACCGCCCCATCCTAGAGCATTTTTTTTCTTTTACTCAGTACAACCAACTAGGAGACTAACCCGCTTTCACCATTAGCTTTCTATAGTGAGTTGATGCAGACAGGCTACACATGCTCACTTGCATTTGGGAAACCCTGCAGACAACCAAGGGGCACGTATGCACTATAGAAAAAACTTTAAGCATGGTGTTTGGCACAAACTAAGTACTGATCAATGTGAAACGTTAATCAAGGTAAATTCACACAATTATTGTGTCCACATCAATAGCAATCAAAAATACAGACATGAGTAATGTAAGAAAACATTATTCAAGTGGAAAGATCTGCAGTGTACCCACATTTGCAATTATAATAATTCAACTTAAAAAGTATAATATAATATAATTCAACTTAAAAAGTATGTAGCAGAAAAGCAAAAAAAGCCATTTTCAATTATGCCAAAGTTCTTCAATTATTTAACAGATGTGGCCATTATCTAACCGTAAAAGTGGAGGTAGCGTTACCTGATCCAGTTACTAAGTAAAATCATAAGACAAAATTCTTATCACCATTACAGAACATAATTCCAAAAAAATTCCAGAATAATTACCATATGGAAATTTGCTAACACCAAATAACTTTGTTAACATACCTCTGGTTTTATTGGAAAACCATTGCTTGCAAACATTGTATTTACTATTAAACACACAGTATACATAATGTTTCTTTAATTAAGGATAAAAAGTCATTTTCACCATTAAGATACAGGTAAAGGGAAAAGATCAGCCTAAGCTACTGCCAAAATGGTGACACCAAACTATATAACATTTAGCCTATGGATAGGGCTTCATTTAAGAAGTTACAAATGCAGCTTTGGAGTGCGTTTGGCTGCAAGCTCGTATTAACAAGCCTGCAGCCAATAATTAAGAGTAGCAGTCATCAGACTCCTGCTTCTTAACCTACTACACCAACTATAAAGTGGCATTTGTCAATCCCCTCAGCCTTCTTCAAACAGGGTGATTGGCTGCGAGCAAGCAGCGGCTTATGTAATGATAAAACGCGGGCAGCATATTGCTGTCTGCTTGCCACAATGTTGGGTGGACAGGGGTGGAGATGTCTGTACCTGTCCGAACAGAGATTGTTAAATGGACCCCATATATGGGTAGAGTATACTGCCTAGTATTGTTTTTTTTTCCTCTTCTTTGGTTAAAAAGCTAGTAGTTGCTGAGATTTACTGCTTTAAATGGTTGCTGAGATTTACTGCTTTAAATTATTCAACTTATATCAATATAGCTTGTGCATGAGAAGCAGTTAGAAAATATTGAAGTTGTCCAGTATAGGAGATTATTAAACACATGTTCTCTCCCTTTATTTGCACTTCGCTCCTGCGATTTTCACTTATTATTCTAACAACTCATTATATATTGTAGCATGTGTACATACATTTGATTCATGTCTCCCTATTCCCTCACACTCACCCTATTCTTCCTCATTATCCCTCAACTAATTCTACCTCAACTTAAAGGGACAGTCTACTCCAGAACTGTTATAATAATATACTTTTTACCTCTGTGATTGCCTTGTATATAAGCCTATGCAGACTGCCCCCTTATTTTTTAGTTCTTTTGACAGACATGCATTTTAGCCAATCAGTGCTGACTCATAAATAACTCCAAGGTAGTGAGCACAATGTTATCTATATTGCCCAAATGAACCAGCTCTGTCTAGCTGCAAAAAAATGTCAAAATGCACTAAGATAAGAGGCAGCCTTCAAGGGCTTAGAAATTAGCATATGAGCCTACCTAAGTAGCTTTCAACAAAGAATACCAAAGGAACAAAGCAAATTTGATGATAATAGTATATAGTAAATTGAAAAGTTGTTTAAAATTGTGTGCCCTATCTGAATCATGAAAGCTTAATTTGGACTAGACTGTCCCTTTAACCCAAAATATGAATATAAATGATCAAACATTGCTATAACAAATTAAAATGAAAAAAAAAACAAAAAACCCCAAAACAGACAGATGTGATACTGGAGTAAATAGACAATAAAAGACAAACATTATCTTAATTCCAACCTGGTATGCTCTGTTTATTTGATTGGCAGCCCATGAGGCGTACTTTGTGTTGTCCTTCTTCATTTTCGCACTGGCTTTAGGATTGGAAGCAATGTGACTTGATGACTAGAAATGTGAACAGATTGATGCAATAAGCAAATGAAAAACATCTGTTAAACAAATCTACAAAACGCTTTTATACTATTAATGTGAATGCTGATTAAGACAAATTGAAATCTATTCCTCTATTAAATCTGTTAATAGCGCTTTCCAAGAATCAAGAAATGTTACTTAATCCAAGTATCCTACGCAAGAATTTCTACAGTGGAGCGTTAAGTCACTTGCAATTTATACTAAAAGCATAACACGTGCTATATTTGTAAATTCTAATTTCAGATTAAAAAACTCAATTTAGAGTGACAAAATGAATGATAAAAATGGAGAACAAAACAATGAATGAAACACGAGTCTTAAATATTCAAAAGACAAAATGTTTCTTGTTACAAAAGGTTTTAATAGATAAAATACAAATAAGAGACTCAAGCAGGCCTACAACTATGAAAATAAACCATGTATTATCACATATTAATACAGGTAGCCCTCGTTTTATGACAGTTCAATTTGTGCTGTTTCACAATAGCACCTCTCCTATGTGACCACTATTGAGGAAGTTATTTCACGGGCTCCTTAGCTGAAAACAAAAGATTTGAAGAAGAGTTTTTGCCATCTGCATTTATAGCACAGCACAGCACTACAATACTGGGAACAGCACAAGAGTAGTTTGCCATTCGTTTGCCTTCTTAAAGGGCCAGGACAGTAAACTGTAAAACATTTTTTATCATCCAAATAGAAAAGCAGTAACAAATAAAAAATTTAACGCTGTGCTTTTTTATTTTGAAGCTAACAGGAAATGTATGTCTGTGTGCATGTTAATAAAACAGGTATTTTTATATGCAGCAAAAAAAATAAAATAAAAAAAGGATTGTCCACTGGCTGATAAACAGAACTCCCCACTGCCTTATTGATGGATAAGAATAAAAACAATTTTTATATTATTGTTTTTTTTACATTTACAGCATTCATTTTAGGGCTTTAAATATAATATAATATTACATGACTACTTCCCATTTACTTACATTGGATAACTAGTTTCATTTTACACCATTTGCTCCTCCTTCAGGAACCGAACCCGGGCGTAAACTGAGGGCTACCTGTATTTTGTTTTATCACATTAAAGAAGTTTTCTCTGCATTGCATGCTTTTTGGAGTTGTGATTAGAGATCAATAGAGTTCAATTTTAGCCTTTTAACCACTATAGTTTCTATGCAACCCATCTCTATTAAACTAATGCCTCTATACCCAGAGTACTCCAATTCTACTACATAAAATACCCGAAGCAACCTTGGGTGCTGCTTCTCCCTCATAAAGACAGCCATTACATAAAGGGCCATCCATATATCCCTGGTATTAGCAATGAGAAAAATGTACCAAGAAACTACGGGTGGCTTGAAATATTATGTTCTTTCAATACCATTAAAAGGACCACTAAATACATTAGAACTGCATAATTAACAAGTGAATAATATAAAGGCAATGTAATAACACTCTTTCAAATAAGCAGATCCCCCCCCATAATCATGTGACAGCCATCAACCAATCACAGACTAGTATACCCTATAAACTTGTGCACATGCTTAGTAGGAGATAGTGCCTCAAAAAGTGTGTATATAAAAAGAATGTGCAAAATTTGATAACAGAAGTAAATTGGAAACTCTTAAAACTGCATATTCTATCTGAATCATAAACGTTTAATTTTGAGTTAAGTGTCCCTAACTAATCAGTGATCTGTTAAAAGGTCCACATTCATAGAATGCTTCCATCCTCGCTATGTGTGAAATACAAATACAACTTTTATTTTTACTGTTATATACTGTAATGGTCAATAGTTTCTGGCACCTAAATTCATGGTCTGGCTCCTAGATTTTGAACACATATGTTGAGCCCTGAACTAAAAGAACCTTAAAACCAGATTTATAGACACTGATTTTTTTTTTTTTTATATATATCAAATTTTTATTGAAAGGAAACAAGTACATTTGCCATAACAAAAGAAGAAACCAACAGACAGATAAATTCTCATATACTTTGTACAACTCTAATTCTGTCTAGAGAAATTACTCTCGAGTTCATTATCCTTTAATTTTAAGAGACCTTTGCCTCATCCCTATTAAGGGGGGAGGCAATTTCATTCATACAAACAAAAAAAGAGAGAGATAGAAAAAGAAAAAAAAAAAAAAAAGAAAGAGGTACCCATCTCTCTGACACCGATAAATCTATTTCTTCAGACTCAATGTAAAACCATATCAGCACTCATTGTTAAATGTCCTCTGACTACTGCAATATGGGGAAACACCTCCCAGAAGTCTTAGAGTTTGTATTTCACAACAATTTATCTCTTCCCTTATAGTGAGTTTAAACACTGTCAAAAAACAGAATTTATGTTTACCTGATAAATTACTTTCTCCAACGGTGTGTCCGGTCCACGGCGTCATCCTTACTTGTGGGATATTCTCTTCCCCAACAGGAAATGGCAAAGAGCCCAGCAAAGCTGGTCACATGATCCCTCCTAGGCTCCGCCTACCCCAGTCATTCGACCGACGTAAAGGAGGAATATTTGCATAGGAGAAACCATATGATACCGTGGTGACTGTAGTTAAAGAAAATAAATTATCAGACCTGATTAAAAAACCAGGGCGGGCCGTGGACCGGACACACCGTTGGAGAAAGTAATTTATCAGGTAAACATAAATTCTGTTTTCTCCAACATAGGTGTGTCCGGTCCACGGCGTCATCCTTACTTGTGGGAACCAATACCAAAGCTTTAGGACACGGATGAAGGGAGGGAGCAAATCAGGTCACCTAAATGGAAGGCACCACGGCTTGCAAAACCTTTCTCCCAAAAATAGCCTCAGAAGAAGCAAAAGTATCAAACTTGTAAAATTTGGTAAAAGTGTGCAGTGAAGACCAAGTCGCTGCCCGACATATCTGATCAACAGAAGCCTCGTTCTTGAAGGCCCATGTGGAAGCCACAGCCCTAGTGGAATGAGCTGTGATTCTTTCAGGAGGCTGCCGTCCGGCAGTCTCATAAGCCAATCTGATGATGCTTTTAATCCAAAAAGAGAGAGAGGTAGAAGTTGCTTTTTGACCTCTCCTTTTACCAGAGTAAACAACAAACAAGGAAGATGTTTGTCTAAAATCCTTTGTAGCATCTAAATAGAATTTTAGAGCGCGAACAACATCCAAATTGTGCAACAAACGTTCCTTCTTTGAAACTGGATTCGGACACAAAGAAGGCACGACTATCTCCTGGTTAATGTTTTTGTTAGAAACAACTTTCGGAAGAAAACCAGGTTTAGTACGTAAAACCACCTTATCTGCATGGAACACCAGATAAGGAGGAGAACACTGCAGAGCAGATAATTCTGAAACTCTTCTAGCAGAAGAAATTGCAACCAAAAACAAAACTTTCCAAGATAATAACTTAATATCAACGGAATGTAAGGGTTCAAACGGAACCCCCTGAAGAACTGAAAGAACTAAGTTGAGACTCCAAGGAGGAGTCAAAGGTTTGTAAACAGGCTTGATTCTAACCAGAGCCTGAACAAAGGCTTGAACATCTGGCACAGCTGCCAACTTTTTGTGAAGTAACACAGACAAGGCAGAAATCTGTCCCTTCAAGGAACTTGCAGATAATCCTTTCTCCAATCCATCTTGAAGAAAGGATAGAATCTTAGGAATTTTTACCTTGTCCCAAGGGAATCCTTTAGATTCACACCAACAGATATATTTTTTCCATATTTTGTGGCCTGAACAAGAGTATCAATAACAGAATCTGAGAACCCTCGCTTTGATAAGATCAAGCGTTCAATCTCCAAGCAGTCAGTTGGAGTGAGACCAGATTCGGATGTTCGAACGGACCTTGAACAAGAAGGTCTCGTCTCAAAGGTAGCTTCCATGGTGGAGCTGATGACATATTCACCAGATCTGCATACCAAGTCCTGCGTGGCCACGCAGGAGCTATCAAGATCACCGATGCCCTCTCCTGATTGATCCTGGCTACCAGCCTGGGGATGAGAGGAAACGGCGGGAATACATAAGCTAGTTTGAAGGTCCAAGGTGCTACTAGTGCATCTACTAGAGTCGCCTTGGGATCCCTGGATCTGGACCCGTAGCAAGGAACCTTGAAGTTCTGACGAGAGGCCATCAGATCCATGTCTGGAATGCCCCACAGTTGAGTACTCTAAGCCATCTCCGTGGAGATGTTGCCTGTACAACGGCAAAGAGAATGACTGGGGTAGGCGGAGCCTAGGAGGGATCATGTGACCAGCTTTGCTGGGCTCTTTGCCATTTCCTGTTGGGGAAGAGAATATCCCACAAGTAAGGATGACGCCGTGGACCGGACACACCTATGTTGGAGAAAAGAATATATCTGGGAAAAAATGTTCAATTCCAAAGGACTCTGAAATACAGAGATATGAACCAATTTTGTGAAAAGCTGGGTGAGCCTTCATATGGTTCCACATTGATTGTGAAGAAAATTATTTATTAATAACAATAAGTTTGGTTTAATATAGAAATCAATGTGTGTGCTTTTGTGTCAAAACCATATAGACAAAGGTGAAGAAAAACTTTTAACTATGAAGGTTCCTACTCAGTGGTTGATAAGGACACCTCCAAAAGCTCCATTTGTGGAGAATGCCACATCTCTGCAAGCCTGACAAGAAATATTGCTTAATCAATGTAATAAAAAAAAATCACTTAAATGCCCCTTTAAACAGCTACAATAATTAAGGTATGAAAATATATAACCAGTATATAATGTAAACCATTAAAATTATAATGCTGCAGTATTTATTAAAGGGATAACATATAGCAAATACAAACATGAATGTGGAGGAAACGTACCATGTAAAGCCCAAACAAAGCTCTCATATTTCGATTGTTCAGTTTCAAAGCTTGAGAAAAATATTTTCTAGCCAATTCAAGATTTTCAAGCCCACCTTGAGTGTATTTAACCTGTTAAAAAAACAAAACAACTTAAAATAGAATGTCTACTTAAAGGGACATTGTACACTAATTTTGTCTTTTTGTAAATGTTTTGTAGGTGATCCATTTCTATAGCCCCTCTGGGAGTGTTTTTGTAACAATGTATAGTTTTGTTTATTTTTTAATAACATTGTGCTGATTTTCAGACTCCTAGCCAAGCCCAAAAGTATCAGATGCAGACGAAGTCTACAGATTCCTGCTTGTTCCTGTTTTTATAATGGGTCTTTTTATATGCAGGGTGGGGGGGGGGGGGGGGGATCTGCTCTTCCTGCTTTCCCAGCCTCTGGGAGTAAGTTTTTAAAATGTTTTATACTGGATTTTTAGATCAGTATCTGCATATTCCGTTTTATAGTAGTGTCTATTACATGCAGTTATATGAAAATTGGTGTATACAGTCCCTTTAATAGACTGTTCCCCTCCAAAGATTAACATACACTTTGAGGATATAAAGAGCATCTTCCAAAATAACAGTAAAATGATATCAACACTAATATCCCACTAAACCCCTTTAGTATTTCTATTTCGTCATCTTTCTTTCCTCCCCTCTTCTTGGTCTTCCCTGCTATATCAATGTTTGCAATGGAGAACAAAGTACACAGGGAGAGCACAGCATATATTTAATCTTTAATATTACGTCTAATACAAATCAAATTGTGCTGTTTTCAGTGCACTGTTATTTAAAATTGTTGTTATTTTCATACACATGGGTTTTCCTTTCAGAGTAAATAGTGTTGGAGTATTTTGATAAAAACTTGCCATCTTTTATTGGGGGGGGGGGAAGCAGTGAGATTGGTAGGGAGAAAATGTTTACAGAATTAAACAATAAACAAACAGATTATGCTAAAGTGAAAGTCAATTCTAGCGTTGTACAAACGCTAGGATTGACTATTGAAACAAATAAAGGGGACTTTCATACATGATGTATAAGATACTTCATGTAGAAAGCTCCTTTATTTGTTTCAACCGATCGCCGTTCTTAGCTACAGCCCACGGCTTAATTTTTTTTTTGCTAAGAGGTGACTTTTTCACCTCTTACCCAATAGCCGCGCGGTAAATCTGGCTCCCATGGGTGCCAAGCTGGATTTACCGTACGGTTATTGGCTAAGGAGGTGAAAAAGTCACCTCTTAGCAAAAAAATTATTTTTCTCTGTGCCGTAGCAGCTAAGAATCGCGATCGATTGAAACAAATAAAGGATATTTCTACATGAAGTATCTTATACTTCATGAATGAAAGTCCCCTTTATTTGTTTCAATAGTCAATCCTAGCATTTGTACAATGATAGTATTGACTTTCAATTTAAGGAACAAATGGTGTCAATTTCAAAAGGGCATCCTTATCATATATTCTTTTTTTTAATCTGTTAATCTATTGTTTTGAGAGAATTGTGTCCAGGGTTGCTAGACACAGTGGTTTAGAGATGATTTTTTCTTTGCTAATTAAAATAGTAGCCTCAAACAGCGGACATTAGCTTTAATGCCAACATCTGCCACTTAGAGGTAAAGTACTCTTCCAGTAATATCAGCCTCCACTATTCTTTTAATATTAACCCCTTAAGCCATTTGGACGTAGATACTACATCATGGGGTACTTTGCCCAGCAAACTCTGCTGACCTAGTAGCTATGTCCAACCTTCTCCCTCATGCTGCAGTCCCAGCTGTTAGCTCTGGCAGCTAAGATCGTAGCCAGATGGAGAAGGCGTCTGCTTTTCCAATAACATATGAAGCAGATCACTAATGCAGAAAGGGACACTCTGTTAGAGAGGGGGCCCTACCCAATGATCACTTGGAGGGGGGAGGGCGCTACACTACAGAAACATTTTATTTTAATTAATAAATAAAAATCATACATAAAATATATAAAAATTGTGTACTGCAGATAGCTGCCAGTACCTAAGATGGCGGGCACTTGTTAGAAGAGGTGGGTTAAAGAGCTGTTTGGGAGGGATCACAGTGGTGGGAGGATAAGGGGGGTTCTACACTGCAGGGGGGGGGAGAAAAAAAGTTTGATTAATAAAAAAAAAATGCCCTAAAACTTCATATTGGCAGACTGTCTGCCAGTACCTAAGATGGTGGTGACTTGATGACTAGTGGGGGTGAGGGAGGGAAGATAGCTGTTTGGGAAGGATCAGGTAGGGATTAGGAGTTGAAGGTATCAGGTTGGAGAGTAATCTCTACACTACAGCTACACTTAACCTAACACGCTACCAGATTAACCCCTTCACTGAAGGGAATTTCAGAAAAGTGGTATGCAGCTGCAATTAGCGGCCTTTTAATAAACCAAAAGCCATGGCAAAGCCCTGCATGTCTGCTATTTCTGAGCAGCTTTAACAACCATTTGTATTATGTCTGCATACACAAAATGTAAACAATTTCAGTGAGAACCCAAAAGTTTGTGAAAAAACATAATTTATGTAAGAACTTACCTGATAAATTCATTTCTTTCATATTAGCAAGAGTCCATGAGCTAGTGACGTATGGGATATACATTCCTACCAGAAGGGGCAAAGTTTCCCAAACCTCAAAATGCCTATAAATACACCCCTCACCACACCCACAAATCAGTTTAACAAATAGCCAAGAAGTGGGGTGATAAGAAAAAAAGTGCGAAAGCATAAAAAATAAGGAATTGGAATAATTGTGCTTTATACAAAAAAATCATAACCACCACAAAAAGGGTGGGCCTCATGGACTCTTGCTAATATGAAAGAAATGAATTTATCAGGTAAGTTCTTACATAAATTATGTTTTCTTTCATGTAATTAGCAAGAGTCCATGAGCTAGTGACGTATGGGATAATGAATACCCAAGATGTGGATCTTCCACGCAAGAGTCACTAGAGAGGGAGGGATAAAATAAAGACAGCCAATTCCGCTGAAAAATAATCCACACCCAAAACAAAGTTTAAATCTTATAATGAAAAAAAAACTGAAATTATAAGCAGAAGAATCAAACTGAAACAGCTGCCTGAAGTACTTTTCTACCAAAGACTGCTTCAGAGGAAGAAAACACATCAAAATGGTAGAATTTAGTAAAAGTATGCAAAGAAGACCAAGTTGCTGCTTTGCAAATCTGATCAACCGAAGCTTCATTCCGAAATGCCCAAGAAGTAGAGACTGACCTAGTCGAATGAGCTGTAATCCGTTGAGGCGGAGTTCTACCCGACTCAACATAAGCATGATGAATCAAAGACTTTAACCAAGATGCCAAAGAAATGGCAGAAGCCTTCTGACCTTTCCTAGAACCAGAAAAGATAACAAATAGACTAGAACTCTTTCGGAAATCTTTAGTAGCTTCAACATAATATTTCAAAGCTCTAACTACATCCAAAGAATGTAACGATCTTTCCTTAGAGTTCTTAGGATTAGGACATAATGAAGGAACCACAATTTCTCTACTAATGTTGTTAGAATTCACAACCTTAGGTAAAAATTTAAATGAAGTTCGCAACACCGCCTTATCCTGATGAAAAATCAGAAAAGGAGACTCACAAGAAAGAGCAGATAATTCAGAAACTCTTCTAGCAGAAGAAATGGCCAAAAGAAATAAAACTTTCCAAGAAAGTAATTTAATATCCAGCGAATGCATAGGTTCAAACAGAGGAGCTTGAAGAGCCCCTAGAACCAAATTCAAACTCCAAGGAGGAGAAATTGACTTGCAATCTTTCTGTGAAAAAGAACATAAAGAGCAAAGATTTGTCCTTTCAAGGAACTTGCAGACAAACCTTCATCCTGAAGAAATTGTAAAATTCTAGGAATTCTAAAAGAATGCCAAGAAAAATGATGAAAAAAACACCAAGAAATGTAAATCTTCCAGACTCGATAATATATCTTCCTAGATACAGATTTACGAGCCTTTAACATAGTATTAATTACGGAGTCAGAGAAACCTCTATGACTGAGAATCAAGTGTTCAATTTCCATACCTTCAAATTTAAGGATTTGAGATCCTGATGGAAAAAAGGACCTTGCAATAGAAGGTCTAGTCTTAACGGAAGAGTCCACGGTTGGCAAGTAGCCATCCGGACAAGATCCGCATACCAAAACCTGTGAGACCATGCTGGAGCGACCAGCAGAATAAACGAACGCTCCTTTAGAATCTTGGAAATCACTCTTGGAAGAAGAACTAGAGGCGGAAAGATATAAGCAGGATGATACTTCCAAGGAAGTGACAATGCATCCACTGCTTCCGCCTGAGGATCCCTGGACATGGACAGATACCTGGGAAGCTTCTTGTTTAGATGAGAAGCCATCAGATCTATTTCTGGAAGTCCCCATATTTGAACAATCTGAAGAAATACCTCTGGATGAAGAGACCATTCGCCCAGATGTAGCGTTTGGCGACTGAGATAATCCGCTTCCCAATTGTCTATACCTGGGATATGAACCGCAGAAATTAGACAGGAGCTGGATTCCGCCCATAAAAGTATTCAAGATACTTCTTTCATAGCCAGAGGACTGTGAGTCCCTCCTTGATGATTGACATATGCCACGGTTGTGACATTGTCCGTCTGGAAACAAATGAACGACTCTCTCTTTAGAAGAGGCCACGACTGAAGAGCTCTGAAAATTGCACGGAGTTCCAAAATGTTGATTGGTAATCTCGCCTCCTGAGATTCCCAAACCCCTTGTGCTGTCAGAAACCCTCATACAGCTCCCCAACCTGTCAGACTTGCATCTGTTGAGATCACAGTCCAGGTTGGAAGAACAAAAAGAAGCCCCCTGAACTAAACGATGGTGGTCTGTCCACCACGTCAGAGTGTCGAACAATCGGTTTTGAAGATATTAAATGAGATATCTTTGTATAATCCCTGCACTACTGGCTCAGCATACAGAGCTGAAGAGGTCGCATGTGAAAACGAGCAAAGGGGATCGCGTCCAATGCAGCAGTCATAAGACCTAGAATTTCCATGCATAAGGCTACCGAAGGGAATGATTGAGACTGAAGGTTTCGACAAGCTGAAACCAATTTCAGACGTCTCTTGTCCGTCAGAGACAGAGTCATGGACACTGAATCCATCTGGAAACCTAAAAAGGTTACCCTTGTCTGAGGAATCAACAAACTTTTTGGTAAATTGATCCTCCAACCATGTTCTTGAAGAAACAACACTCATAAAAGACTGGAAAGGTTCTTTCTTATTGAAAATGAGCAAAGGGAATTGAATCCAATGCTGTGGCCATAAGACCTAAAACTTCTATGCATATATAGCAACTGAAGGAAATAATAGAGACTAAAGGTACCGACAGACGGAACCCAATAAAATTGTCCCTTGTCTGATAGAGACAAAGACAGTGACACAAACTATCTGGAAACCTAAAAAAGGTGACCCTTGTGTGAGGAATCAAGAGCTTTTGAAAAAAAGATCCTCTAACTATGTCCTGAAGAGCAAAGTGAATCATATGAGATTCCACATCCTCAGAAAAAAATCTGAATGAAAACAGAAAAATGAAAATATGCATTTATTGTATCTAATGAAAACAAATAATGCTATCACTGACCATAAAAAGGCAGAATAGTTTGAATAAAACTCCAAAACCCAGTTCCTAAAAAAGGAACTTGAAGAAATACTCCAGAAGATTCCAGGTCTGAGCAGCGCTTGAACCCCATGGGTGACCAAAATATATAGGACAGAAAACACTTAAAGAAAGTGTTAGCCTTACTGGAATAAAATCAAAGAAATTTGGACCAAATAGAACCAAATAAATTTCAAAGAAGTCTTAACCTGCCCCTTACCAGCCAAGCTGGAATACGGCACGTACATCGCAATATTAGGGAGCTGATTTCGAACTGAAAAATTTCCAATTATAAACATGTTACTTGGGAAAGAACTCAGGAATTCGTTCCTTAAGAAGAACAACCAAACTAGTATAAGCTTAAAGTTTTAGTCTTAGAACTCAATCTTGAAGCCCAGAGTAACAGTTAAGAATTGAATCCAATTATAAAACAAATAACTGATTATCTTAGAACAAAAGAAACATGGATTTTTTTAAAAATCACAAAATTCTTCTAGTTAAAATAGCTAAAGACATAGATTAACCCTCATTTGCGAAAATATTCAATAAAATGAAGACACAAATGAAATTATTAGCATGATAGTCCAGTTTAAAGGACCAGTTAATACAGTGGACTTGCATAATCAATAAATGCAAAACAACAAGACAAATGCAACAGCACCTAGTCTAGTAAATGTTGTCCCTTAACAATGCTAAAATAAATCATAATCTGATACTTGATCTTAAAGTAAAAAGAACAAAAATGAAGCAATTGCAATATCCAAATAAATCACAGGACCAAGAAAAGTACCTGAAACTAAATAATTTTCCATAAATAAGATACAACTATCTAAAGGAAAATAATACTATTTTGCTATAGAAACAATAGCATAATTAGTAGGAGTAGAGATAGCCCCAATAAATTGGAGAACCCTCCAAATTGAATTTAACTGCTGGCAAAGAATATAGTTTAAAACCTTAGAAGAAGGAATAAAAGAAAATTCTCAGCCTATTCCATTCCCTAGTATGGGGAATTGGAAAGAAAAACCTCTGAAAACACAGAAGAATAAATAGGCAGAAATAGTGTCAGCTAGTCTTAAAGAACTAGTTACCTTAATATCCAAAATAATCAACACCTTTTCAACAAAGAACAAATATACTTTAATAATAAAAAAATAATAAAAAAGTAGATTTGTTAGTGTCAATATCTGATGAAGAAAATTCTGAAAGAGAAAAAACATCATCAGAGAAGGATAAAACAGTATGTTGTTGGTCATTTGAAACTTCAATAATTAAAAAAGAAGTGAAAAAGACCTAAAAATTTTATTAGATTAGATGTATTTCTTGTACATAAGATGTAAGAATGGCAATATATAAAGCATAAATACTAATGGATTCTGCATGTAAAAGTATATCATAATAACTTATTACAAACCATAGCTAAAGTTAAACATTTATAACATTTAAAATAAATGAACTTAGCTTTGGTAGAACTGAAACTCAGTTAAGCGTTTTTCCAGAAGTGGCTTCTGATTCAGGGTCAATCTGAGACATCTTGCAATATGTAACAGAAAAAACAACATATAAAGCAAAATTGATCAAATTCCTTAAATGACAGTTTCAGGAATGGGAAAAAAATGCCAATGAACAAGCTTCTAGCAACCAGAAGCAAACAGTGAGACTTAAATATTGAGGAGACAACAATGACGCTCGAATTTTTTAGCGCCAAAAAAGCCGCCCACATTATTTGGCGCCTAAATGCTTTTGGCACCAAAAATGACACCACATCCGGTAAGCCGACATTTTTTGGCGCAAAAACGTCAAAAAAATGACGCAACTTCCGCCGACATGTATGACGCCGGAAATGACAAGAAAATGTTTGCGCCAAGAAAGTCCGCGCCAAGAATGACGCAATAAAATGAAGCATTTTCAGCCCCCGCGAGCCTAACAGCCCACAGGAAAAAAGTCAAATTTTAAGGTAAGAAAAAATTGATTTATTCATATGCATTATCCCAAATAAAACTGACTGTCTGAAATAAGGAACGTTGAACATCCTGAATCAAGGCAAATAAATGTTTAAACACATATATTTAGAACTTTATATAAAAGTGCCCAACCATAGCTTAGAGTGTCACAGAAAATAAGACTTACTTACCCCAGGACACTCATCTACATGTAGTAGAAAGCCAAACCAGTACTGAAACGAGAATCAGTAGAGGTAATGGTATATATAAGAGTATATCGTCGATCTGAAAAGGGAGGTAAGAGATGAATCTCTACGACCGATAACAGAGAACCTATGAAATAGACCCCGTAGAAGGAGATCATTGAATTCAAATAGGCAATACTCTCTTCACATCCCTCTGACATTCACTGCACACTGAGAGGAAAACCGGGCTCCAGCCTGCTGCGAAGCGCATATCAACGTAGAATCTAGCACAAACTTACTTCACCACCTCCATGGGAGGCAAAGTTTGTAAAACTGATTTGTGGGTGTGGTGAGGGGTGTATTTATAGGCATTTTGAGGTTTGGGAAACTTTGCCCCTCCTGGTAGGAATGTATATCCCATACGTCACTAGCTCATGGACTCTTGCTAATTACATGAAAGAAAGTTAAATTTTTTAACATGATCGTTTGTAGGAGATCTTTCTACCGGTAAGCAGACCAATATTTAAGGCTTTAATAATGAAGAACAATGTCAACAACGGATGATATACTACTCCTCTTTCAAAAAAGTATTCCTGTTACATATGCTAGAATATGGATGTTTTAAAATACTAACTAACCCTCTCTGAAAAAAGGAACCAAGATTTAACTAATAAACACTCACCTCCAATATTCTATATCTTACTATATCAATAAGCTAAATGCCTTGCCACATAATGCATCACTCCACTTATTCTCACTGGTCTACTTAAAGTGTAGCATCAAAAAGCTGTATAATAAACTTCTACCCACTATTCGTACTTGTTAACCAAACACAACAGATGAATACATCATAGCTGAGAAAAAGTTTACTATGTCAGCTAATGTGTGTGAGATATATATATATATATATATACATACATACATACACACATACATATACAAACACACACACATATATATATATATACACATACATATATATATATATATATATATATATATATATATACACATACATACACACACATACAGTACATACATAGATATACATTACACACACAAGCGTGCGCAGACATATATAAAAGAGAGAGGGCAAAAATACACAGAAAGCCTATGTGTTTCAGTCCATATACAGACCTTTTCATGCTATAAAGTTTAATTTAAAAAAAACATTTAAAATACCACTGTGGCCAATTTGATTATCTATTTAGGACTCCCGGTAACTGAGAGTTGGAGAAAACAACTTCAAAAAGATCCAATTAAATACACATGGCTCTGACACCAATCAGCTTCTTTAAGCACATATTATTCCTGAAAATTAAATTATGCACCCTGTTATGTGACTGTGACTCTTACATGATGTTATATTTTAATGACACGCGACTCAAATTAATATATATGGTTCATTTTTTGGACCAAAAATAAAACCTTTAAAAAAAAACAAAAAAAAAACAAACAATCGAATTATGACAGAGCCATACTGCAAAACTAAATTTACCAATAATATGTAACCAGTGTCTAGTGCCCATTCCCAGTCGACCATCAAAAGTCTGCCTGTGGAAGAATATCTCTGAATACATAGAAATTTCTCAGACACTAGCTCATTCAAATTGGCAGCTAAAGGACAACATTCAATATTTCTGGCAAGGAGTTATTATCTAAATGGCATATCCAAAGGCAGTAAGAACTAACAGATACTTTACTGAATATAAAGATTTAAAAAATGATATGTTTAAATCCTGTT
Organism: Bombina bombina; assembly: GCF_027579735.1. Lineage (NCBI taxonomy): Eukaryota > Metazoa > Chordata > Amphibia > Anura > Bombinatoridae > Bombina > Bombina bombina. Next base: position 1,026,762,705 of record NC_069503.1, on the reverse strand, counting down.
TTGCTTTTGAAGTTTGGAATTTAGGTTTACTTATATGTTGCATTATTGACAGTGAACATTCTTATGATTTAATAATAATAATATAAAAGATATGATAACTTAATTACTAACCAGAATATGTAAGTTAATTTCTTATATTGTGATATTTTAATATTATACTATATGACTTTATAAGCTGATGAACTCTTATTAATAAAAAATAAATAATAATAAAAAAACAAAAAAAAGAGTGCTTCTTTAGTAAATACTCACTTCTGCAAACTGTTGGCAATAGAGGTGATTATGCGGATTAGTCATTATGAGTTCTTCCAAGCAAAAAGCAGCTTTAGCATAGCTAGAAATAAAACAGAAATAGGCATATCACAAGCTTATAAGAATGATTTGGTACAAAAAAAATATTTACTGGAAATGTAATTGTTTTGTAGAATACGTCACAAAGTATGTGCTAATAAAGGCCATTTGTACTGATGGAAAACATAAAAGCAACAAGCAAATTAAAATAAGAAACGTTGTAGGTAATTGCACTGGGGAGGTGCTATTTTTAATAAACAAACAAGAGAGACGTGTTGTGTTAATGACATCCTTATGACGATGTATTGTAGTTATAAACGTTCTACATCAAATGGTATTATGAAATTGAAACCACTGGAGGTTTAAAGACACTTAAAGGGACAGTCTACACTAAAGTTGTAATAGTTTAAAAAGATAGATAACACATTTACTACCCAATCCTCAGCTTTGCACAACCAACATTGATATACAGGTATACCTCACTTTACAGCGATTCGCTAATACAGCGCTTTGTGGAGCTGAAGTTCAACCTCCAAGGATTATGAAACAGTGCTGTAATCATTGTGAGTTTGCGAGAAAAGTGACTGGCACCATTTTGTTATGCGCAGTTCACTCTGTTTACAGCTTTACGGTGCAATCTGTGTCTCAGTGCTATAGTTTGGCAAATTTTACTACAGTAATTGTCACTATTTTACAAGTACAGTATTTATTGAATACTGTGCTGTGCTAGTGTTAAACTAAACTTAGCCCTATTGCACCCCTAATATATGCTAGTTCAAACATGTTTTCAAGTTTTTAAACACACTGGCAAGTGGAAAGAAAGCTAAAACTGCCTTGTTTCACTTTAAGGCGGTTTTCACTTTACAGCGGGGCTCCGGTCCCTAACCCGCTGTATGAGCGGGGTATACCTGTATTAATATACTTTATAACCTTTAAACCTCTAAATTGCTGCCTGTTTCTAAACCACTACAGACAGCCTCTTATTGCATGCTTTTTTATTTGCTTTTCACAACAGGAAACTGCTAGTTCTTGTGGGCCTTATAGATAACATTTTGTTCAAGCCCAAGGAGTTATTTAAGAGTTAGCACAACACAGTACTAAGTGCAAGTCAATAGATAATAAATAAAAAGTCATATGATCAGGGGGAAGATGTTTAGATACAACGTAATCACACGGGTAAAAAGTGTATTCATATAACTGTGTTGGTTATGCAAAACTGGGGAATGGGTAATAAAGGAATTATCTATCTTTTAAAACAAAAATTCTTTTGAAGACTGTCCCTTTAAGCATCATAATTTAATTAAATGCAGTAAAGGACCAGTAAATACATTAGATTTGCATAATCAACACATGGATGATAACAAGACAATGTAATAGCACTATCCCTTTAATATGGTGGGACATGTTTGACAACTGCCTAATATACTCCTTTATAAAGCAATCAACATGTCAAATTCCCATGAATGGAACAGTTAGACCACATCTCTCCCGAATAGCCACTCTCAGCCTTAAAGGGACACTGTACACAAAAATTTTCTTTCGTGATTCAGATTGAGCATGAAATTTTAAGTAACTTTCTAATTTACTCCTATTATCAAATTTTCTTCATTCTCTTGGTATCTTTATTTGAAATGCAAGAATGTAAGTTTAGATGCCGGCCCATTTTTGGTGAACAACCTGGGTTGTCCTTGCTGATTGGTGGATAAATTCATCAACCAATAAAAAAGTGCTGTCCAGAGTACTGAAACCAAAAAAAAGCTTAGATGCCTTCTTTTTCAAATAATGATAGCAAGAGAACGAAGAAAAATTGACAATAGGAGTAAATTAGAAAGTTGCTTAAAATTGCATGCTTTTTCTGAATTACAAAAGAAAATTTTTGGGTACAGTGTCCCTTTAAGACGTGTAAAAGAAAAAGAAAAAAAAAGTTGGATCACAGAAAGTGAAGACCAGTGATTAATGAAGGATAATTGACATTTTGAAGTTAAGCATGGCTTTAGCTGTAATAATACCATAATGTCTGGTTCTCCCATCAACACAACATGGTGTCTTAGAGCAATACAAAATTGTTGATTGGTAGTAGACCTAGACAAAAAAAAACACAGCCCTGTGGCTTAAAATTTGAAGCTTTTGGCATTGCTTAAAATGTGCTAATACTGTGATGCTGAATTTTACATGATTAAGATAAATAATTTGTGATACTGAACCCACATTTTTTCTTTCATGATTCAGATAGAGAATGCAATTTTAATCAACTTTCTAATTTACTCCTATTATGAGTTTATTTGTTCTATTGGTAACTTTATTTGAAAAAGCAGGAATGTAAGCTTACGAACTGGCCTATTTTTGGTTTAGAACCCTGGATAGCGCTTGCCGATTGGTGGCTGCATTTAGCCACCAATCATCAAGCACTACCTAGGTGCTCAACCAAAGATGGGCCGGCTTGTAAGCTTACATTCCTGCTTTTTCAAATAAAGATACCAAGAAATTAGAAAGTTGCTTAAAATTGCATGGTCTAAATCATGAAAGAAAAAAATTGGGTTCAGCATCCCTTTAATGCCTAGAGTAAATCTTTGGTAGTTCTTTCCAGAAGAGCTTTACGGTTAAAATCATGGTCTGCTGATATGGTGTCTAAATCTAGACTATTATCTATTTCTTTTCAAAGAAAGAAGTTGTTTGGCTCTGATTTGTATTCTATTATTTCTACTGTTACTGAAGGTAAGTGAACTTTTTATCCTTAGTACAAGTTGTCATGGGGTAAATCTAAGGCTTCAAATAATTTTTGTTCCTTTCGTCAGAACAGGGAACAAAAATCTCATTCCTCCTCTCAAAAACAAGGCCCACTAGCTCTGCTTGCAAACCGAGTTCAAATTGGAACAGGCCCAAACAGTCCAAGACGTTTACCCCTACTTCCAAGTCTGCATGAAGGTATGGCCCCCGATCCAGAGATTCTGGTAAGGGGCAGGCTGTGCATTTTTCAGGAAGCCTTGTTTTAGTCTGTTACAAATCCCTGGGTTCTATAGTGTCTCAGGGGTATCAGATATTTTTCAGGACAAGGCCTCCCAGACAAGGGTTTATTCTACCCAATGTTCCAAAGAATCACTTGAAGGCCCAAGCCTTTCTTCAGTCAGACTATGGGAGTGAGTGTTCCTGTTCCATTGTTGGAACAATGGATGATATTTTATTCAAATCTCTTCAGAGTCCCAAAAAAGAAGGGAACTCTCAGATCAGTTTTGGATCTAAAAGCTCTGAACAAGTTTGTCTACTTTCAAAATGGAGACTATTCTGACTATTCTGCCTTTTGTTCAGCAGTTTATGTCCACAATAGATTTAAAGGATGATTACTTACATAGTGGCGCTGTTCCTTTCTTGGTGGCTGAAGCATCAGCTTATTATGGGCTTCTTTTGCTTGTCCTACTTGGACTGTGATCACTACAGATGCAAATATTTCAGGATGGGGAGCTGTCTAGGGGTCTCAGAGCACAGGGGTTTTAGGCTCTTCGGGAGGCGAGGTTGCCAATGTATATTTTAGAACTCCATGCTATTCTCAGAGCTCTTCAGAGTTGCCCTCTGTTAAAAAGGGAGTCCTTTCTCAATTTTCAATCAATGTTACAGTAGTGGTCTATATCAATCATCAATGGGGAATTTGCAGTTCTCTTGCCATGAGGGAGGGATCTCGAAATCTCTCATGGGCAGAAGCCAATCACTGTCTAATTTCTGCTGTTCATATTGCAGGAGTTTACAACTGGTAAGCAGATTTTCTCAGATGTCAGTCTCTGCATCCAGGGGAATAGTCTCATCCTCAGGATGTTTTCATTTAGATTTTGGATCTTTAGGGTCTCCCAGAAATAGATCTGATAGCTTATCGGTTAAACAAAAAACTTCCCAGGTACTTTGCAAAGTCCAGGGAACCTCAGACAGTTTGTGGATGCTCTAGTAGCTCCTTGGTACATTCAGCCTGTCTATGCGTTTCCCCCTCTGGTTCCTCTTACTACAGTGATTTCCAAGATCTGGCAAGAAGAATCATCAGTAATTCTGATTGCTCCAGCATGGTTTGGTATGCAGATCTGGCTCAGATATCTAGCTGCCCACCTTGGCCTCTTCCTCTGAGGCGAGACCTCCTGTCCCAAGGTCCATTTTTCCATCTAGATCTCAAGCCTCTAAGCTTGATGGCTTGGAGATTGAACAATTAGTTCTTAGACATAGAAGTTTTTCAGATTCTGGAGACTTTGATCCAGGCTTGTATGCCTGTGACTAAGAAAAATCATATGGCCTGGAAGGCCTTTATTTCTTGGTGTTTGGATCATGCTTTTTCCTGGCATTCTTTCAGAATTCCTAGGATTCTACAGTTTTTACAGGATGGTCTGGATAATTGCCTATCTGCCAGTTCTTTGAAGGGACAGTTTTCTGCTATTTCAGTTTTAATTCATAGGAATATTGCCACATTTCCTGACATTCATGGTTTTGTTCAGGCTTTGGCACATATTAAGCCTTTCATTAAGCCAATTTCTCCACCTTGGAATCTAAATTTACAGTTGAAGGTTCTGCAGGCTCCTCTGAGCCTTTGCATAAGGCAGATTTTAAGCTTCTTTCTTGGAAAGTTTTGTTTCTGTTGGTTCTCTCTTCTGCTAGATGAGTTTCAGAGTTGTCTGCTCTTTCTTTTGATTCTTCTTATCTCATTTTCCATCAGGATAAGGCAATTTTGAGAACCAAGTTTGACTTTTTGTCCAAGGTTGTGGCTTCAGACAATATAAATTGGGAAATTGTTGTTCCTTCTAAGAATTCTTCAGAAAGGCTTCTTCACAATTTGAATGTTGTTAGAGTTGTGTAGTATTATGTTGATGCTACTAAGGATTTCAGACAAACTTCTAGTTTTCTTGAAATCCTGCAGTTCATTAAGCTTCTTGGTTGAAACTTTTTTCCATAAAGCTTACTTGGAGGTGGGGCAACCTTCACCTAAAAAGAATACTGCTCATTCTACCAGATCAGTTGGCACTTCTTAGGCTTTCAAGAATGAGGCTTCTGTTGACCAAGTTTGCAAGGCCTTCTTTGCATACATTAAAAGGGACAGTGTAGTCAAAATTAAACTTTTTTTGATTCAGATTGGGCTTGGAATTTTAAACAACTTTCCAATTTACTTTTATCATAACATTTTCTTTGTTCTCTTGGTATTCTTAGTTGAAAGCTAAACCTATATTTGATCATATGCTTAATTCTAAGCCCTTCAAGGCCGCCTCTTATCTCTTATGCATTTGACATTTTTACACAGATAGAGGGTGTTAGTTCATGCAAGTCTGGCAAAACAACTGAAAAAGGGGGCAGTCTGCAGAGGCTTAGCTACAAGGTAATCATAGAGGTAAAAATAATATTAATATAAACTTTGGGTAATAAATCATAATTTATGTAAGAACTTACCTGATAAATTCATTTCTTTCATATTGGCAAGAGACCATGAGCTAGTGACGTATGGGATATACAATCCTACCAGGAGGGGCAAAGTTTCCCAAACCTCAAAATGCCTATAAATACACCCCTCACCACACCCACAATTCAGTTTTAACGAATAGCCAAGTAGTGGTGTGATAAAGAAAGGAGTAAAAAGCATCAACAAAGAAATTTGGAAATAATTGTGCTTTATACAAAAAAAATCATAACCACCATAAAAAGGGTGGGCCTCATGGACTCTTGCCAATATGAAAGAAATTTATCAGGTAAGTTCTTACATAAATTATGTTTTCTTTCATGTAATTGGCAAGAGTCCATGAGCTAGTGAGGTATGGGATATCAATACCCAAAATGTGGAACTCCACGCAAGAGTCACTAAAGAGGGACGGATAAAAAAAAACAGCCAAATGCTGGAAAAAACATAATTTATGTAAGAACTTACCTGATAAATTCATTTCTTTCATATTAGCAAGAGTCCATGAGCTAGTGACGTATGGGATATACATTCCTACCAGGAGGGACAAAGTTTCCCAAACCTTAAAATGCCTATAAATACACCCCTCACCACACCCACAAATCAGTTTAACGCATAGCCAAGAAGTGGGGTGATAAGAAAAAAGTGCGAAAGCATAAAAAATAAGGAATTGGAATAATTGTGCTTTAAACAAAAAAATCATAACCACCACAAAAAAGGGTGGGCCTCATGGACTCTTGCTAATATGAAAGAAATGAATTTATCAGGTAAGTTCTTACATAAATTATGTTTTCTTTCATGTAATTAGCAAGAGTCCATGAGCTAGTGACGTATGGGATAATGAATACCCAAGATGTGGATCTTCCACGCAAGAGTCACTAGAGAGGGAGGGATAAAATAAAGACAGCCAATTCCGCTGAAAATAATCCACACCTAAAACAAAGTTTAAATCTTATAATGAAAAAAACTGAAATTATAAGCAGAAGAATCAAACTGAAACAGCTGCCTGAAGTACTTTTCTACCAAAAACTGCTTCAGAAGAAGAAAACACATCAAAATGGTAGAATTTAGTAAAAGTATGCAAAGAAGACCAAGTTGCTGCTTTGCAAATCTGATCAACCGAAGCTTCATTCCTAAACGCCCAGGAAGTAGAAACTGACCTAGTAGAATGAGCTGTAATCCTTTGAGGCGGAGTTTTACCCGACTCGACATAAGCATGATGAATCAAAGACTTTAACCAAGACGCCAAAGAAATGGCAGAGGCCTTCTGACCTTTCCTAGAACCGGAAAAGATAACAGACTAGAAGTGTTTTGGAAATTTTTAGTAGCTTCAACATAATATTTCAAAGCTCTAACTACATCCAAAGAATGCAACGATCTTTCCTTAGAATTCTTAGGATTAGGACACAATGAAGGAACCACAATTTCTCTACTAATGTTGTTAGAATTCACAACCTTAGGTAAAAATTTAAAAGAAGTTCGCAACACCGCCTTATCCTGATGAAAAATCAGAAAAGGAGACTCACAAGAAAGAGCAGATAATTCAGAAACTCTTCTAGCAGAAGAGATGGCCAAAAGAAACAAAACTTTCCAAGAAAGTAATCTAATGTCCAGCGAATGCATAGGTTCAAACGGAGGAGCTTGAAGAGCCCCCAGAACCAAATTCAAACTCCAAGGAGGAGAAATTGACTTAACAGGTTTTATACGAACCAAAGCTTGTATAAAACAATGAATATCAGGAAGACTAGCAATCTTTCTGTGAAAAAGAACAGAAAGAGCAGAGATTTGTCCTTTCAAGGAACTTGCAGACAAACCTTTATCCAAACCATCCTGAAGAAACTGTAAAATTCTAGGAATTCTAAAAGAATGCCAAGAAAAATGATGAGAAAGACACCAAGAAATGTAAATCTTCCAGACTCGATAATATATCTTCCTAGATAGCAGTCATAAGACCTAGAATTTCCATGCATAAGGCTACCGAAGGGAATGATTGAGACTGAAGGTTTCGACAAGCTGAAACCAATTTTAGACGTCTCTTGTCTGTCAGAGACAGAGTCATGGACACTGAATCTATCTGGAAACCTAAAAAGGTTACCCTTGTCTGAGGAATCAATGAACTTTTTGGTAAATTGATCCTCCAACCATGTTCTCGAAGAAACAATACAAGTCGATTCGTATGAGATTCTGCTAAATGTGAAGACTGAGCAAGTACCAAGATATCGTCCAAATAAGGAAATATCACAATACCCTGTTCTCTGATTACAGACAGAAGGGCACCGAGAACCTTTGTAAAAATCCTTGGAGCTGTTGCTAGGCCAAACGGCAAAGCCACAAACTGGTAATGCTTGTCTAGGAAAGAGAATCTCAGAAACTGATAGTGATCTGGATGAATCAGAATATGCAGATATGCATCCTGTAAATCTATTGTGGATATATAATGCCCTTGCTGAACAAAAGGCAGAATAGTCCTTATAGTTACCATTTTGAATGTTGGTAATGCAAACACTTTTGGCGCAAAAACGTCAAAAAATGACGCAGCTTCCGGTGACAAGTATGACGCCGGAAATATCAAAGAATTTTTTTTGCGCCAAAAAAGTCCGCGCCAAGAATGACGCAATAAAATGAAGCATTTTCAGCCCCCGCTAGCCTAACAGCCCACAGGGAAAAAAGTCAAATTTTAAGGTAAGAAAAAAATTGATTATTCAAATGCATTATCCCAAATAATGAAACTGACTGTCTGAAATAAGGAATATTGAACATCCTGAATCAAGGCAAATAAATGTTTAAACACAAATATTTAGAACTTTATATAAAAGTACCCAACCATAGCTTAGAGCAGAGCTTTCCAAACTTTTCATCTTGGTGACACACTTTTTAGCCCTACATCATTTCGTGACACAGTAAATCAGTTGTACCAGCAAACAGGATGTTAAACTAACTTGTTTTAAGAGATACGGACACATACATAAATTATATAATAACTAAATGTATTTATAAGTAACAGTATGTATGTGCAAGAATTAAAAAATAACTACACCAATACCTACTTACTATTTTAATGTGATGTATGAGGTTGAAACAAAGGAACACAGTTTCTGAATATTTGGTGGGATATTCGATAAAGACACTCGAATTTCATCAGCAAGCATTTTTAAGCTTCCGCTTCCTATCCATATATCAAGAGCAGGAGCAGCAATGAACTTCTGGGAGCTAGCTGCAAGCCCCCCCCCCCCACTGACTTCTGACTTCAGCTCAGCGTTTAAGCTGCCGCCCTCGGTAAGTCTGATTGACTACTGCCCGCGCTGTAAACACACTGCTGTCACATTCACTGACTACACATGCAGTCACGAGCCAATTAAGGAGACTACACGTGCAGTCAGGAGCCAATGTGCCGCCAAAGCCACCAATTGGAATAGTTTCAGTTCCCACTAAACTGCGGCAATAGGATAAGATGATCTGTGACCCCCTAGGTATCAATCACGTGTCAACCATGTGATATGCGTAGCAGGCGGAAAGTCAGAACCCCTCCCCCCAAAAAAATAATAATTTAATTTTAAAAAAATTTGTGCTGAAGCAGGGACACACCTACACACTGCTGCCGACACACTAGTGTGTCCCGACACACAGTTTGGAAAGCACTGGCTTAGAGTGTCACAAAAATAAGACTTACTTACCCCAGGACACTCATCTACATGTAGTAGAAAGCCAAACCAGTACTGAAACGAGAATCAGTAGAGGTAATGGTATATATAAGAGTATATCGTCGATCTGAAAAGGGAGGTAAGAGATGAATCTCTACGACCGATAACAGAGAACTTATGAAATAGACCCAGTAGAAGGAGATCATTGAATTCAAATAGGCAATACTCTCTTCACATCCCTCTGACATTCACTGCACGCTGAGAGGAAAACCGGGCTCCAACCTGCTGCAGAGCGCATATCAACGTAGAAACTAGCACAAACTTACTTCACCACCTCCACGGGAGGCAAAGTTTGTAAAACTGATTTGTGGGTGTGGTGAGGGGTGTATTTATAGGCATTTTGAGGTTTGGGAAACTTTGCCCCTCCTGGTAGGAATGTATATCCCATACGTCACTAGCACATGGACTCTTGCTAATTACATGAAAGAAATAATCCACAACCCAAAATATAAGTTAGTCTCATAAAGAAAAGAAAAACTTAAAACATCAGCAGAAGAATCAAACTGAAACAGCTGCCTGAAGAACTTTTCTACCAAAAACATAAAAACGGTAGAATTTAGTAAATGTATGCAAAGAGGACCAAGTCGCTGCTTTGCCAATCTGATCAACTGAAGCTTCATTCTTAAAAGCCCAAGAAGTGGAGACTGATCTAGTGGAATGAGCTGTAATTCTCTGAGGCGGTGCCTGACCCGACCACAAATAAGCTTGATGAATCAAAAACTTTAACCAAGAGGCAAAGGAAATAGCAGAGGCCTTCTGACCTTTCCTAGTACCAGAAAATATAACAAATAGACTAGAAGTCTTCCTGAAATCTTTAGTAGCTTCAACAGAATATTTAAATAAAAGCTCTCACCACAAGAATGTAAGGATCTTTCAAAAGGATTCTTAGGATTAGGACACAAGGAAGGGACAACAATGTCTCTACTAATGTTGTTAGAATTCACAACCTTAGGTAAAAATTCAAATGAAGTCCACAAAACCGCCTTATCCTGATGAAAAATCAGAAAAGGAGATTTCCAAGAAAGTAGTTTAGTATCCAAAGAATGCATAGGCTCAAAAGGAGGAGCCTGTAACGCCTTCAAAACCAAATTAAGACTCCAAGGAGGAGAAATTGATTTAATGACAGGCTTAATACAAACTAAAGCCTGAACAAAACAGTGAATATCAGGAAGATTAGCAATCTTTTTGTGAAATAAAACAGAAAGAGCAGAGATTTGTCCCTTCAAGGAACTTGCAGACAAACCCCTATTCAAACCATCCTGGAGAGACTGTAAAATTCTAGGAATTCTAAAAGAATGCCAAGAGAATTTATGAGAAGAACACCATGAAATGTAAGTCTTCCAAACTCGATAATAAATCTTCCTAGAGACAGATTTACGAGCTTGTAACATAGTATTAATTACTGAGTCAGAGAACCCTCTATGACTTAGCACTAAGCGTTCAATTTCCATACATTAAAATTTAATGATTTGAGATCCTGATGGAAAAATGGACCTTAAGACAGTAGTTCCGGCCTTAACGGAAGTGGCCAATGTTGGCAACTGGACATCCGAACAAGATCTGCATACCAAAACCTGTGGGGCCATGCTGGAGCCACCAGCAACACAAATGATTGTTCCATGATGATCTTGAAGATCACTCTTGGAAGAACTAGAGGCGGGAAGATATAAGCAGGTTGGCTACACCAAGGAAGTGTCAGTGCATCTACTACTTCTGCCTGAGAATCCCTGGACCTGGACAGGTATCTGGGAAGTTTCTTGTTTAGATGAGAAGCCATCAGATCGATTTCTGGAGGACCCCACATCTGAACAATCTGAGAAAAAACATCCGGATGAAAAGACCACTCCCCTGGATGTAAAGTCTGACGGCTGAGATAATCCGCCTCCCAATTGTCTACACCTGGGATATGAACCGCAGAAATTAGACAGGAGCTGGATTCCGCCCAAGCAAGTATCCGAGATACTTCTTTCATAGCTTAGCTTGGGGACTGTGAGTCCCACCCTGATGATTGACATATGCCACCGTTGTGATATTGTCTGTCTGAAAACAAATGAACGGTTCTCTCTTCAACAGAGGCCAAAACTGAAGAGCTCTGAGAATTGCACTGAGTTCTAAAATATTGATTGGTAATTTCGTCTCTTGAGATCTCCAAACCGCTTGTGCTGTTAGAGATCCCCAGACAGCTCCCCAACCTGAAAGACTTGCATCTGTTGTGATCACAGTCCAGGTCGGCTGAACAAACAAGGCCCCTTGAACTAAACGCTGGTGATTTAACCACCACGTCATAGAGTGTCCAACATTGGGATTTAAGGATATTAATTGTGATATCTTTGTAAAATCTTGGCACCATTGATTCAGCATGCAAAGCATGAGAGGTCTCATGTGAAAATGAGCAAAAGGAATCACGTCCGATGTTGCAGTCATGAGGCCTAAAACTTCCATGCACATAGCCACTGAAGGGAAAGACTGAGACTGAAGGTGCCGACATGCTGCAACCAATTTCAAACGTCTCTTGTCTGTTAGAGACAGAGTCATGGACACTGAATCTATCTGGAAACCTAAAAAGGTGACACTTGTCTGAGGAATCAAAAAACTTTTTGGTAAATTGATCCTCCAACCATGTTTTCGAAGAAACAACACTAGTTGATGCGTGTGAGATTGTGCAGAACGTAAAGACTGAACTAGTACCAAGATATCGTCCAAATAAGGAAACACTGCAATACCCTGTTCTTTGATTACAGAGAGTAGGGCACCCAGAACCTTTGAAAAGATTCTTGGAGCTGTTGCTAGTCCAAATGGAAGAGCAACAAATTGGAAATGCTTGTCTAGAAAAGAGAATCTCAGGAACTGATAATTTTCTGGATGAATCGGAATATGAAGGTAAGCATCCTGCAAGTCTATTGTAGACATATAATGTCCTTGCTGAACAAAAAGGCAGAATAGTCCTTATAGTCACCATCTTGAAAGTTGGTACTCTTACATAACGATTCAAAATTTTCAGATCCAGAACTGGTCTAAATGAATTTTCTCTCTTTGGGACAATGAATAGATTTGAATAAAACCCAAAGACCTTGTCCCTGAAAAGGAACCGGCATGATTACCCCTGAAACCTCCAGATCTGAAACACATTTCAGGAAAGCCAGGGCTTTTACTGGATTCACTGGGATGCGTGAGAGAAAAAAATCTTCTCACAGGATTCTAACTCTGAAACCTATTCGGTACCCCTGAGAGACAGTGCTCTGAATCCATTGATTTTGGACAGAATTTGCCCAAACATCCTTGAAAAACCTTAATCTGCCCCCTACCAGCTGAGCTGGAATGAGGGCCACACCTCCATGCGAACTTAGGGGCTGACTTTGGTTTCTTAAAAGGCTTGGATTTATTCCAATTTGAGGAAGGCTTCCAATTGGAAACAGATTCCTTGGGGGAAGGATTAGGTTTTTGTTCCTTATTTTGACGAAAGGAACGAAAACGATTAGAAGCCTTAGATTTACCCTTAGGTTTTTTTATCCTGAGGCAAAAAAACTCCCTTCCCCCCAGTAACAGTTGAAATAATAGAATCCAACTGAGAACCAAATAAATTATTACCTTGGAAAGAAAGAGATAGTAATCTAGACATAGATGTCATATCAGCATTCTAAGATTTAAGCCACAAAGCTCTTCTAGCTAAAATAGCTAAAGACATGGATCTAACATCAATTTTGATAATATGAAAAATAGCATCACAAATAAAATGATTAGCATGTTGTAGTAAACGAACAATGTTATATAAGTCAGAATCCAATTCTTGTTGCGCTAAATTCTCCAACCAAAAAGTTGCAGCAGCTGCAACATCAGCCAAAGTAATTGCAGGCCTAAGAAGATGACTTGAATATAAATAGGTTTTCCTTAGATAAGATTCAAGCTTCCTATCTAAAGGATCTTTAAAGGAAGTACTATCTTCCATAGGAATAGTGGTTCGTTTAGCAAGAGTAGAAATAGCCCCATCAACTTTGGGGATCTTTTCCCAAAACTCTATTGAAATTGCTGGTAAAGGATACAATTTTTTAAACCTTGCAGAAGGATTAAAAGGAGTACCTGGCTTATTCCATTCCTTAGAAATCATATCAGAAATAGCATCAGGAATATGGAAAACCTCTGGAGTAACCACAAGAGGTTTAAAAACATAATTTATGTAAGAACTTACCTGATAAATTCATTTCTTTCATATTAGCAAGAGTCCATGAGCTAGTGACGTATGGGATATACATTCCTACCAGGAGGGGCAAAGTTTCCCAAACCTTAAAATGCCTATAAATACACCTCTCACCACACCCACAAATCAGTTTAACGAATAGCCAAGAAGTGGGGTGATAAGAAAAAAGTGTGAAAGCATAAAAAATAAGGAATTGGAATAATTGTGCTTTATACAAAAAAATCATAACCACCACAAAAAGGGTGGGCCTCATGGACTCTTGCTAATATGAAAGAAATGAATTTATCAGGTAAGTTCTTACATAAATTATGTTTTCTTTCATGTAATTAGCAAGAGTCCATGAGCTAGTGACGTATGGGATAATGACTACCCAAGATGTGGATCTTTCCACGCAAGAGTCACTAGAGAGGGAGGGATAAAATAAAGACAGCCAATTCCAGCTGAAAATAATCCACACCCAAAATAAAGTTTAATGAAAACATAAGCAGAAGATTCAAACTGAAACCGCTGCCTGAAGTACTTTTCTACCAAAAACTGCTTCAGAAGAAGAAAACACATCAAAATGGTAGAATTTAGTAAAAGTATGCAAAGAGGACCAAGTTGCTGCTTTGCAAATCTGATCAACCGAAGCTTCATTCCTAAACGCCCAGGAAGTAGAAACTGACCTAGTAGAATGAGCTGTAATCCTTTGAGGCGGAGTTTTACCCGACTCGACATAGGCATGATGAATTAAAGATTTCAACCAAGATGCCAAAGAAATGGCAGAAGCTTTCTGGCTTTTTCTAGAACCAGAAAAGATGAAAAATAGACTAGAAGTCTTTCGGAAAGACTTAGTAGCTTCAACATAATATTACAAAGCTCTAACAACATCCAAAGAATGCAATGATTTCTCCTTAGAATTCTTAGGATTAGGACATAATGAAGGAACCACAATTTCTCTACTAATGTTGTTAGAATACACAACCTTAGAAAAAAATTCAAAAGAAGTTCGCAACACCGCCTTATCCTGATGAAAAATCAGAAAAGGAGACTCACAAGAAAGAGCAGATAATTCAGAGACTCTTCTGGCAGAAGAGATGGCCAAAAGAAACAAAACTTTCCAAGAAAGAAGTCTAATGTCCAAATGAAATGCATGGGTTCAAAAGGAGGAGCTAGAAGAGCCCCTAGAACCAAATTCAAACTCCAAGGAGGAGAAATTGATTGAATGACAGGTTTTATACGAACCAAGTCTTGTACAAAACAATGAATATGAGGAAGATTAGCAATCTTTCTGTGAAAAAGAACAGAAAGGGCAGAGATTTGTCCTGTCAAGGAACTTGCGGACAAACATTTATCTAAACCATCCTGAAGAAACTGCAAAAAATTCTCGGAATTCTAAAAGAATGCCAGGAAAAATGATGAGAAGACACTAAGAAATATAAGTCTTCCAGACTCTATAATATATCTCTCTAGATACAGATTTACGAGCCTGTAACATAGTATTAATCACAGAGTCAGAGAAACCCCTTTGACCAAGAATCAAGCGTTCAATCTCCATACCCTTAAATTTAAAGATTTGAGATCCTGATGGAAAAAAGGACCTTGCGACAGAAGGTCTGGTCTTAACGGAAGAGCCCACGGATGGCAAGAGGCCATCCGAAAAAGAATCCGTCCATGCTGGAGCTACCAGCAGAACAAATGAGCATTCCTTCAGAATCTTGGAGATTACTCTTGGAAGAAGAACTAGAGGCGGAGAGATATAGGCAGGATGATACTTCCAAGGAAGTGATAATGCATTCACTGCCTCCGCATGAGGATCCCGGGATCTGAACAGATACCTGGGAAGTTTCTTGTTTAGATGAGAAACCATCAAATCTATTTCTGGAAGTTCCCACATTTGAACAATCTGAAGAAATACCTCTGGGTGAAGAGACCATTCGCCCGGATACAACGTTTGACGACTGAGATAATCCGCTTCCCAATTGTCTATACCTGGGAAATGAACCGCAGAGATTAGACAGGAGCTGGATTCCGCCCAAACCAGAATTCGAGATACTTCTTTCATAGCCAGAGGACTGTGAGTCCCTCCTTGATGATTGATGTATGCCACAGTTGTGACATTGTCTGTCTGAAAACAAATGAACAACTCTCTCTTCAGAAGAGGCCAAGACTGAAGAGCTCTGAAAATTGCACGGAGTTCCAAATATTGATCGGTAATCTCACCTCCTGAGATTCCCAAACCCCTTGTGCCGTCAGAGACCCCCACACAGCTCCCCAACCTGTAAGACTTGCATCTGTTGAAATTACAGTCCAGGTCGGAAGAACAAAAGAAGCCCCCTGAACTAAACGATGGTGATCTGTCCACCACGTCAGAGAGCGTCATACAATCGGTTTTAAAGATATTAATTGAGATATCTTTGTGTAATCCCTGCACCATTGGTTCAGCATACAGAGCTGAAGAGGTCGCATGTGAAAATGAGCAAAGGAAATCGCGTCCGATGCAGCAGTCATAAAACCTAAAATTTCCATGCATAAGGCTACCAAAGGGAATGATTGTGACTGAAGGTTTTGACAAGCTGATATCAATGTTAGACTTCTCTTGTCTGACAAAGACAGAGTCATAGACACTGAATCTACCTGGAAACCCAAAAAGGTTACCCTTGTCTGAGGAATCAATGAACCATTTGGTAAATTGATCCTCCAACCATGATCTTGAAGAAACAACACAAGTCGATTCGTATGAGATTCTGTTAAATGTGAAGACTGAGCAAGTACCAAGATATCGTCCAAATAAGGAAATACTAATACCCTGTTCTCTGAATACAGACAGAAGGGCACTGAGAACCTTTGTAAAAATTCTTGGAGCTGATGCTAAGCCAAACGGTAGAGCCACAAAACTGGTAATGCTTGTCTAAAAAAACAGAATTTATGTTTACCTGATAAATTACTTTCTCCAACGGTGTGTCCGGTCCACGGCGTCATCCTTACTTGTGGGATATTCTCTTCCCCAACAGGAAATGGCAAAGAGCCCAGCAAAGCTGGTCACATGATCCCTCCTAGGCTCCGCCTTCCCCAGTCATTCGACCGACGTAAAGGAGGAATATTTGCATAGGAGAAATCATATGATACCGTGGTGACTGTAGTTAAAGAAAATAAATCATCAGACCTGATTAAAAAACCAGGGCGGGCCGTGGACCGGACACACCGTTGGAGAAAGTAATTTA
Organism: Bombina bombina; assembly: GCF_027579735.1. Lineage (NCBI taxonomy): Eukaryota > Metazoa > Chordata > Amphibia > Anura > Bombinatoridae > Bombina > Bombina bombina. Next base: position 1,026,745,899 of record NC_069503.1, on the reverse strand, counting down.
TCAGGTAAACATAAATTCTATTTTCTCCAACATAGGTGTGTCCGGTCCACGGCGTCATCCTTACTTGTGGGAACCAATACCAAAGCTTTAGGACACGGATGATGGGAGGGAGCAAATCAGGTCACCTAGATGGAAGGCACCACGGTTTGCAAAACCTTTCTCCCAAAAATAGCCACAGAAGAAGCAAAAGTATCAAATTTGTAAAATTTGGTAAAAGTGTGCAGTGAAGACCAAGTCGCTGCCTTACATATCTGATCAACAGAAGCCTCGTTCTTAAAGGCCCATGTGGAAGCCACGGCCCTAGTGGAATGAGCTGTGATTCTTTCAGGAGGCTGCCGTCCGGCAGACTCATAAGCCAATCTGATGATGCTTTTAAGCCAAAAAGATAGAGAGGTAGAAGTTGCTTTTTGACCTCTCCTTTTACCAGAATAAACAACAAACAAGGAAGAGGTTTGTCTGAAATCCTTTGTAGCATCTAAATAGAATTTTAGAGCACGCACTACATCCAAATTGTGCAACAAACGTTCCTTCTTTGAAACTGGATTCGGACACAAAGAAGGCACAACTATCTCCTGGTTAATGTTTTTGTTAGAAACAACTTTCGGAAGAAAACCAGGTTTAGTACGCAAAACCACCTTATCTGCATGGAACACCAGATAAGGAGAACACTGCAGAGCAGATAATTCTGAAACTCTTCTAGCAGAAGAAATTGCAACCAAAAACAAAACTTTCCAAGATAATAACTTGATATCAACGGAATGTAGGGGCTCAAACGGAACCCCCTGAAGAACTGAAAGAACTAAATTGAGACTCCAAGGAGGAGTCAAAGGTTTGTAAACAGGCTTGATTCTAACCAGAGCCTGAACAAAAGCCTGAACATCTGGCACAGCCGCCAGCTTTTTGTGAAGTAAAACAGATAAAGCAGAAATCTGTCCCTTCAAAGAACTTGCAGATAATCCTTTCTCCAAACCTTCTTGAAGAAAGGATAGAATCTTAGGAATTTTTATCTTGTTCCATGGTAATCCTTTAGATTCACACCAAGAGATATATTTTTTCCATATTTTATGGTAGATTTTTCTAGTTACAGGCTTTCTGGCCTGAACAAGAGTATCAATGACAGAATCTGAGAACCCTCGCTTTGATAAAATCAAGCGTTCAATCTCCAAGCAGTCAGTTGGAGTGAAACCAGATTCGGATGTTCGAACGGACCTTGAACAAGAAGGTCCTGTCTCAAAGGTAGCTTCCATGGTGGAGCCGATGACATATTCACCAGGTCTGCATACCAAGTCCTGCGTGGCCACGCAGGAGCTATCAAGATCACCGATGCCCTCTCCTGATTGATCCTGGCTACCAGCCTGGGGATGAGAGGAAACGGTGGGAATACATAAGCTAGGTTGAAGGTCCAAGGTGCTACTAGTGCATCTACTAGAGTCGCCTTGGGATCCCTGGATCTGGACCCGTAGCAAGGAACCTTGAAGTTCTGACGAGAGGCCATCAGATCCATGTCTGGAATGCCCCACAATTGAGTTATTTGGGCAAAGATTTCCGGATGGAGTTCCCACTCCCCCGGATGAAATGTCTGACGACTCAGAAAATCCGCTTCCCAATTTTCCACGCCTGGGATGTGGATTGCAGACAAGTGGCAGGAGTGAGTCTCCGCCCATTGAATGATTTTGGTCACTTCTTCCATCGCCAGGGAACTCCTTGTTCCCCCCTGATGGTTGATATACGCAACAGTCGTCATGTTGTCTGATTGAAACCGTACGAATTTGGCCTTTGCTAGCTGAGGCCAAGCCTTGAGAGCATTGAATATCGCTCTCAGTTCCAGAATGTTTATCGGGAGAAGAGATTCTTCCCGAGACCAAAGACCCTGAGCTTTCAGGGGTTCCCAGACCGCGCCCCAGCCTACCAGACTGGCGTCGGTCGTGACAATGACCCACTCTGGTCTGCGGAAGCTCATCCCCTGTGACAGGTTGTCCAGGGTTAGCCACCAACGGAGTGAATCTCTGGTCCTCTGATCTACTTGTATCGTCGGAGACAAGTCTGTATAATCCCCATTCCACTGACTGAGCATGCACAGTTGTAATGGTCTCAGATGAATTCGCGCAAAAGGAACTATGTCCATAGCCGCGACCATCAAACCTATTACTTCCATGCACTGTGCTATGGAAGGAAGAAGAACAGAATGAAGTACTTGACAAGAGCTTAGAAGTTTTGATTTTCTGGCCTCTGTCAGAAAAATCCTCATTTCTAAGGAGTCTATTATTGTTCCCAAGAAGGGAACTCTTGTTGACGGAGATAGAGAACTTTTTTCTACGTTCACTTTCCACCCGTGAGATCTGAGAAAGGCCAGGACAATGTCCGTATGAGCCTTTGCTTGTGGTAGGGACGACGCTTGAATCAGTATGTCATCCAAGTAAGGTACTACTGCAATGCCCCTTGGTCGTAGCACCGCTAGAAGGGACCCTAGTACCTTTGTGAAAATTCTTGGAGCAGTGGCTAATCCGAATGGAAGTGCCACAAACTGGTAATGCTTGTCCAGAAAGGCGAACCTTAGGAACCGATGATGTTCCTTGTGGATAGGAATATGTAGATACGCATCCTTTAAATCCACCGTGGTCATGAATTGACCTTCCTGGATGGAAGGAAGAATTGTCCGAATGGTTTCCATTTTGAACGATGGAACCTTGAGAAACTTGTTTAGGATCTTGAGATCTAAGATTGGTCTGAATGTTCCCTCTTTTTTGGGAACTATGAACAGATTGGAGTAGAATCCCATCCCTTGTTCTCCTAATGGAACAGGATGAATCACTCCCATTTTTAACAGGTCTTCTACACAATGTAAGAATGCCTGTCTTTTTATGTGGTCTGAAGACAATTGAGACCTGTGGAACCTCCCCCTTGGGGGAAGCTCATTGAATTCCAGAAGATAACCTTGGGAGACTATTTCTAGCGCCCAAGGATCCAGAACATCTCTTGCCCAAGCCTGAGCGAAGAGAGAAAGTCTGCCCCCCACCAGATCCGGTCCCGGATCGGGGGCCAACATCTCATGCTGTCTTGGTAGCAGTGGCAGGTTTCTTGGCCTGCTTACCTTTGTTCCAGCCTTGCATTGGCCTCCAGGCTGGCTTGGTTTGAGAAGTATTACCCTCTTGCTTAGAGGATGTAGCACTTGGGGCTGGTCCGTTTCTGCGAAAGGGACGGAAATTTGGTTTATTTTTAGCCTTGAAAGACCTATCCTGAGGAAGGGCGTGGCCCTTACCCCCAGTGATATCAGAAATAATCTCTTTCAAGTCAGGGCCAAACAGCGTTTTCCCCTTGAAAGGTATGTTAAGCAATTTGTTCTTGGAAGACGCATCCGCTGACCAAGATTTTAGCCAAAGCGCTCTGTGCGCCACAATAGCAAACCCTGAATTTTTCGCCGCTAATCTAGCCAATTGCAAAGTGGCGTCTAAAGTAAAAGAGTTAGCCAATTTGAGAGCATGAATTCTGTCCATAATCTCCTCATAAGAAGAATCTTTATTGAGCGACTTTTCTAGTTCATCGAACCAGAAACACGCTGCTGTAGTGACAGGAACAATGCATGAAATTAGTTGTAGAAGGTAACCTTGCTGAACAAACATCTTTTTAAGCAAACCCTCTAATTTTTTATCCATAGGATCTTTGAAAGCACAACTATCTTCTATAGGGATAGTAGTGCGTTTGTTTAGAGTAGAAACCGCCCCCTCGACCTTGGGGACTGTCTGCCATAAGTCCTTTCTGGGGTCGACCATAGGAAACAATTTTTTAAATATAGGGGGAGGGACAAAAGGTATGCCGGGCCTTTCCCATTCTTTGTTTACAATGTCCGCCACCCGCTTGGGTATAGGAAAAGCTTCGGGGGGCCCCGGGACCTCTAGGAACTTGTCCATCTTACATAATTTCTCTGGAATGACCAAATTCTCACAATCATCCAGAGTAGATAACACCTCCTTAAGCAGAGCGCGGAGATGTTCCAATTTAAATTTGAATGTAATCACATCAGGTTCAGCTTGTTGAGAAATTTTCCCTGAATCTGAAATTTCTCCCTCAGACAAAACCTCCCTGGCCCCCTCAGACTGGTGTAGGGGCATTTCAGAACCATTATCATCAGCGTCCTCATGCTCTTCAGTATTTTCTAAAACAGAGCAGTCGCGCTTTCGCTGATAAGTGGGCATTTTGGCTAAAATGTTTTTGATAGAATTATCCATTACAGCCGTTAATTGTTGCATAGTAAGGAGTATTGGCGCACTAGATGTACTAGGGGCCTCCTGTGTGGGCAAGACTGGCGTAGACGAAGGAGGGGATGATGCAGTACCATGCTTACTCCCCTCACTTGAGGAATCATCTTGGGCATCATTTTCTCTAAATTTTGTGTCACATAAATCACATCTATTTAAATGAGAAGGAACCTTGGCTTCCTCACATACAGAACATAGTCTATCTGATAGTTCAGACATGTTAAACAGGCATAAACTTGATAACAAAGTACAAAAAACGTTTTAAAATAAAACCGTTACTGTCACTTTAAATTTTAAACTGAACACACTTTATTACTGAAAATGTGAAAAAGTATGAAGGAATTGTTCAAAATTCACCAAAATTTCACCACAGTGTCTTAAAGCCTTAAAAGTATTGCACACCAAATTTGAAAGCTTTAACTCTTAAAATAACGGAACCGGAGCCGTTTTTATATTTAACCCCTATACAGTCCCTGGTATCTGCTTTGCTGAGACCCAACCAAGCCCAAAGGGGAACACGATACCAAATGACGCCTTCAGTAAGCTTTTTCTATGTATCTGAGCTCCTCACACATGCATCTGCATGGCTTGCTTCCCAAAAACAAGTGCGCAATAGAGGCGCGAAAATGAGGCTCTGCCTATGATTAGAGAAGGCCCCCAGTGAAAAAGGTGTCCAATACAGTGCCTGCCGGTTATTTTACATAATTCCCAAGAATAAAATAACTCCTCAAAGCTATGAAGTATTAAAAATGCTTATAAATCAATCGTTTTAGCCCAGAAAAATGTCTACCAGTCTTTAAAGCCCTTGTGAAGCCCTTTATTCTCATATAATAAAAATGGCTTACCGGATCCCATAGGGAAAATGACAGCTTCCAGCATTACCACGTCTTGTTAGAAATGTGTCATACCTCAAGCAGCAAAAGTCTGCTCACTGTTTCCCCCAACTGAAGTTAATTCCTCTCAACAGTCCTGTGTGGAAACAGCCATCGATTTTAGTAACGGTTGCTAAAATCATTTTCCTCTTACAAACAGAAATCTTCATCTCTTTTCTGTTTCAGAGTAAATAGTACATACCAGCACTATTTTAAAATAACAAACTCTTGATTGAAGAATAAAAACTACATTTAAACACCAAAAAACTCTAAGCCATCTCCGTGGAGATGTTGCCTGTACAACGGCAAAGAGAATGACTGGGGAAGGCGGAGCCTAGGAGGGATCATGTGACCAGCTTTGCTGGGCTCTTTGCCATTTCCTGTTGGGGAAGAGAATATCCCACAAGTAAGGATGACACCGTGGACCGGACACACCTATGTTGGAGAAAGAGAATCTCAGAAACTAAAAGTGATCTGGATGAATCGGAATATGCAGATATGCATCCTGTAAATCTATTGTAGACATATAATGCCCTTGCTGAACAAAAGGCAGGATAGTTCTTACAGCTACCATCTTGAATGTTGGTATCCTTACATAACGATTCAATATTGATAGATCCGGAACTGGTCTGAAGGAATTGACCTTCTTTGGTACAATGAATAGATAGAATAAAACCCCAGCCCCTGTTCCAGAACTGGAACTGGCATAATTACTCCAGCCAACTCTAGATCTGAAACACATTTCAGAAATGCTTGAGCCTTTGCTGGGTTTACTGGGACACGGGAAAGAAAAAAATCTCTTTGCAGGAGGCCTTAACTTGAAGCCAATTCTGTACCCTTCTGAAACAATGTTCTGAAACCAGAGATTGTGAACGGAAATGATCCAAATTTCTTTGAAAAGAACGTAAACTGCCCCATACCAGCTGAGCTGGAATGAGGGCCGCACCTTCATGGGGACTTAGGAGCTGGCTTTGGGTTTCTATAAGGCTTGGATATATTCCAAAGTGAAGGTTTCCAAACTGATACCGCTCCTGAGGATGAAGGATCAGGCTTTTGTTCCTTGTTGTGATGAAAGGAACGAAAACAATTATTAGACCTAAATTTACCTCAGATTTTTTATCCTTTGGTAAAAAAGTTCCCTTCCTTCCAGTAACAGTTGAGATAAAAGAATCCAACTGAGAACCGAATAATTTATTACCCTGGAAATAAAGGGATAGCAAAGTTGACTTAGAAGACATATCAGCATTCCAAGTTTTAAGCCATAAAGCTCTTCTAGCTAAAATAGTTAGAGACATATACCTGACATCAATTCTAATGATATCAAAGATGGCATCACAAATAAAATAATTAGCATGTTATAGAATAATAATGCTATGAGAATTATGATCTGTTACTTGTTGCGCTAAAGCTTCTAACCTAAAAGTTGAAGCTGCAGCAACATCCGCTAAAAATATAGCAGGAGTAGAGACAGCCCCATTAACCTTAGGGATTTTGTCCCAAACTCTAATCTGTCAGATGGCACAGGATATAATTGCTTAAAACGTTTTAAAAGGAGTAAATGAATTACCCAAATTATTCCATTTCCTGGAAATTACTTCAGAAATAGCATCAGGGACAGGAAACACTTCTGGAATAACTACAGGAGATTTAAAAACCTTATTTAAACGTTTAGTTTTAGTATCAAGAGGACCAGAATCCTCTATTTCTAATGCAATTAATACTTCTTTAAATAAAGAACGAATAAATTCCATCTTGAACAAATACAAAGATTTATCAGCATCAACCTCTGAGACAGAAACCTCTGAACCAGAAGAACCATTATCAGTATCAGAATGATGATGTTCATTTAAAAATTCATCTGAAAAAAGAGAAGTTTTAAAAGACTTTTATGTATACTAGAAGGAGAAATAACAGACATAGCCTTCTTAATGGATTTAGAAACAAAATCTCTTATGTTATCAGGAACACTCTGAGTATTAGATGTTGACGGAACAGCAACAGGTAATGTAACAGTACTAAAGGAAATTTTATCTGCATTAACAAGTTTGTCATAACATTTAATACAAACAACAGCTGAAGGAACAGATACCAAAAGTGATACACTTAGCTTTGGTAGCTCCAGCACCGGGCAGCGATTTTCCTGAAGTATCTTCTGACTCAGTTGCAACGTGGAACATCTTGCGATATGTAATAGAAAAAACAACATATAAAGCAAAATTGATCAAATTCCTTAAATGACAGTTTCAGCAATGGGAAAAAAATGCCAGTGAACAAGCTTCTAGCAACCGGAAGCAATAAATAAAGAGACTTAAATAATGTGGAGACAAAAGTGACGCCCATATTTTTTTAGCGCCAAATAAGACGCCCACATTATTTGGCGCCAAAAATGACGCCAAATCCGGAACGCCGACACTTTTGACGCAAAAGAACGTCAAAAATGATGCAACTTCCGGCGACACGTATGACGCCGGAAACAAAAAAAAAATTTGCGACAAAAAAGTCTGCGCCAAGAATGACGCAAAAAAATGAAGCATTTTCAGCCCCCGCGAGCCTAACAGCCCACAGGGAAAAAGTCAAATTTTTTAAGGTAAGAAAAAATGATTGATTCAAATGCATTATCCCAAATATGAAACTGACTGTCTGAAAATAAGGAATGTTGAACATCCTGAGTCAAGGCAAATAAATGTTTGAATACATATATTTAAAACTTTATAAAAAAGTGCCCAACCATAGCTTAGAGTGTCACAGAAAATAAGACTTACTTACCCCAGGACACTCATCTACATGTTTGTAGAAAGCCAAACCAGTACTGAAACGAAAATCAGCAGAGGTAATGGTATATATATATAAGAGTATATCGTCGATCTGAAAAGGGAGGTAAGAGATGAATCTCTACGACCGATAACAGAGAACCTATGAAATAGACCCCGTAGAAGGAGATCATTGCATTCAAATAGGCAATACTCTCCTCACATCGCTCTGACATTCACTGCACGCTGAGAGGAAAACCGGGCTCCAACCTGCTGCGGAGCGCATATCAACGTAGAATCTAGCACAAACTTACTTCACCACCTCCATAGGAGGCAAAGTTTGTAAAACTGATTTGTGGGTGTGGTGAGGGGTGTATTTATAGGCATTTTAAGGTTTGGGAAACTTTGCCCCTCCTGGTAGGAATGTATATCCCATACGTCACTAGCTCATGGACTCTTGCTAATTACATGAAAGAAAACAGAATTTAAATGTTTACTGGTTTTAATATCAAGGGGACTAGCTTCCTCAATATCCAAAGTAATTAACACTTCTTTTAACAAAGAACACATATACTCCATTTTAAATAAATAAGTAGATTTGTCAGTGTCAATATCTGAGGAAGGATCTTCTGAATCAGATAGATCCTCATCAGAGGTGGATAATTCATTATGTTGTCGGTCATTTGAAATTTCATCAACTTTATGAGAAGTTTTAAAAGACCTCTTACGCTTATTAGAAGGTGGAAATGCAGACAAAGCCTTCTGAATAGAATCAGTAACAAATTCTTTAAAATTCATAGGTATATCATGTACATTAGAAGTTGAAGGAACTGCAACCGGCAATGTACTATTACTGATGGACACACTATCTGCATGTAAAAGTTTATCATGACAACTAATACAAATGACATTAGGAGATATAATCTCCACAATTTTACAAAAAATGCACTTAGCTTTGGTAGAACCGATGTCAGGCAGCAAAGTTCCAAGAGATACTTCTGAGGCAGGATCAGATTGGGACATCTTGCAAAATGTAAAAGAAAAAACAACATAAAGCAAAATGATCAATTTCCTTATATGACAGTTTCAGGAATGGGAAAAAATGCAAATAGCATAGCCCTCTGACATAGAAAAAGGCAAGAGGAAAAAGCAATGGGGTAATAAATAATGAAAAAAAGTTTGGCGCCAAGTATGACGTGCAACGTAACAAATTTTTTTTGGTGCCAACCATGTCCGGAAATTACACACTCACGTCACTAACGACGCAACCCTGTGTGAAAGCTCTGCGTCAATTACGACGCCAGAAATGACGAACTTGCGTCAACAGACATGCCTTTCGCACCAAAAAATTCTTGCGCAAAGAATGACGCAATAAAGTGTAGCATTTGGCGCACCTGCAAGCCTAAGTCAGCCTGCAATTTGAAACAAAGTAGTCAATTGAAAAAAGGACTAAACCCCAGGTAAGAAAAATATTTCTTAATATTAACTTTACCCAAATATGAAACTGACAATCTGCGAAAGGAAATACATGAACCTGACTCATGGCAAATATAAGTACAATACATATATTTAGAACTTTATAGAAAATGCATAAAGTGCCAAACCATAGCTGAGGTGTCTTAAGAAATAAAAACATACTTACCAAAAGACACCCATCCACATATAGCAGATAGCCAAACCAGTACTGAAACAGTTATCAGTAGAGGTAATGGTATATGAGAGTATATCGTTGATCTGAAAAGGGAGGTAGGAGATGAATCTCTACGACCGATAACAGAGAACCTATGAAAAAGACCACCGAAAATCATTGCATTCAATAGGTGATACTCTCCACGTCCCTCTGACATTCGCTGTACTCAGAGGAATCGGGCTTCAAAATGTGGAGAAGTGCATGTCAACGTAGAAATCTTAGCACAAACTTACTTCACCACCTCCATAGGAGACAAAGTTTGTAAAACTGAATTGTGGGTGTGGTGAGGGGTGTATTTATAGGCATTCTGAGGTTTGGGAAACTTTGCCCTCCTGGTAGGATTGTATATCCCATACGTCACTAGCTCATGCCAATTACATGAAAGAAAGGGGTTATCTATCTTTTTAAACAAAAACTCTGGAGTAGAATGTCCCTTTAACTTCTACCATTTTAATATTTTTGCTACTTTTGAGGCTTCCTTTGGTAGTCAAGTCTGAGCATATTGTCTCTGTTTTGTGCCTGTAGGTCATTTTAAGGTGTGTGTGAGTGCATATATATATATATAAATAAATAAATAAAAAGGGTGCGTGCGTGCGTGTATATATATATATAAATATATATATATATATATATATAAATAGGGGGCAACCAGATGTGGACTCCTTGCTCAGTGTGCTTAGAGGAATACTGCTACACCTAACTGACGAGGCCCAATGAAGGCCGAAATGATCGTCTGGGGTTGCTGTGTTCCTTGTTCAGAGAGGAATTGCCTGGTATTTCGGCGCTGGACTGACCGTAATAGGCGTGATCAGAACGATATACTACAGGATAGTTCTACTCTGTGAAAAGCATTACTGGACTAAAAGAAGTTGCACCCAGGTGGTAAATCGCCATAGAACAGGCTAACAATGGCATTGAGCTGGTTGTTCGTTCCTGTGAGTGCACGTGTGTGTGTGTATATATATATATATATATATATATATATATATATATATATATATATATATATATATACACACATATACACATACATACATACACACACACACACACACAACTTCCAAATTTTTTGTTGGATTCTATTTGAATTGTGGATTTAGCTTTCCGGACTCCACAGATTGGGTATTAGTTCCCAGGAGGTGCAGTAATGGAAAACATAATTTATGCTTACCTGATAAATTAATTTCTTTCATGGTGGTTTGAGTCCAGTTATTTTGCTCTTATTACTTTTCCCTACCATTTTTTTGTGGGGTTTGGGAGTCTTTGCCTTCTCCTAGTGGCATGGAAGAGAGAATACCCAGGAGTAATGGATTGTGGACTCTCACCATCATGAAAGAAATTGTTTTTAGATAGGGAGAGAAAAACTGATAGATTTTAAATGCAAGCTCACAAGTCCATCTATCCTGTCCATCATCTCATATATGACATCACTTGCCCTTTGATTGATGTAAATGTGTTTTGATTATTATACTCTGCAATTGCATACCTAATGTTATAGAGCTGCAAATAAAACTAAAAACAATGCTTTGTTAATTTTGACATACGCTTATACCTGAAAAGACTGTTGACAGCTCCATAAATGGGGGCATATAACTGTTTGGGTAATTCGACTACATACAAAAAAAAATAATAGAAATTGGTATAAATAATAACTTAAAATTAATGTAAGCTAATATTTAGTTTTTTTAATGACATTAGTAAAATAACATTCATTATAGTAAAAACATTTAAGAATATGTTAACGTAACAGATATACTATACATTTTATTCTTATAGTTTTCCCTGCTTCCAAAGAGCTCCAGAATTATAAAATCAGCCTTGTGCACTGTACACATGTAAAACAATGGCAACTATTGTGGATTATAATTGTAAATATTTCAAAACTGAGAAAAATAAAATGGCCTTTGGTAAAAGCCTCCCCCAAAAGAGAAGGTAGAAAATATTTAGCCTGTCTCAAGACATAATAGGTACTTATTGGTACATTTGTACATAAAAAATGATAAGTATACTGAAATTCTAATTTTCTACTTTCCTCTAATCCTTATTGGCTATTAAAGGGACATTTCAGCCAAAATATAAATGCACATAGATTTATTGCATCTTTGAATAGAAACATATTTGCAATATACATGTATTGGCAAAAATGCTTCTATTAAGAGTTATCACTGTTTTAGTGTTAACATTTTTCTCTGCACGTGCATGTGAAGCATAGCTAGATATTTTCACTGCACCCACATTTTAAATAATGCAGCTGCTCAGATAATCAGTGGGGCTTGTATTATGTCAGCAATTAACAAATTGAGTCATTACCAGATGGTACAAGCACTTTAGGCTGTCCAAACAAGTGTTTGGTTTAAAATGCTGGTGCACGGTGCATACCTAAATACACTTTTGCAACAGCTATAGCTTTTATTAGAAGCATTTTTGCTAACGCATGTATATTACAAAATTTCTTATGTTCAATACAGAAATGCACCCATGTGGTTTTAAATTTTGGCTGGGATATCCCTTTAAGGACAACTACCTCTGCTTTACTGGTGGGGAGGGGGACATGCCTCTGCAAGTGTGACATTTTCATATGATGTAATCGTTTCATATTTTTCTATTACTGTATGAACTTCACTAGTTAGGAGCACCAAAATAATCCATTGGAAAGCACAGGTGAACAGTAAAACTCATTGATAGGTCAGAGGAAGTGATGTATGCAAAAGCTTTTCTTTTTTTCTTTCTCCCAAATGCGCAACGGTCTTGGAAACCTTATGTCATAGATTAAATACTCTGTCGGGTTTATACCTATACGACACCAAGAAATAAAATCATGCTCTTATTGGCTATATTGCCAGCAGGCTCCTGGATTCTGAATAACTGTCCAAAAGGGCCTTTCCTACACAAAATTCTGTGGAAACTCACAAAACAAACTCCTCAAGAACAGAGATGTAAAGAATACTTTTCTGTTACATTGTTTAAACCAACCGACAGCCAAACTGGAAAGCTATATCCTTGGAACAAAAGTCTCAGACTGCCTACCAAAGGTACACAATGTCTAGAAACAGCATGAAGATCAACTAGAACATTACTTGAAACATTTTTATGGAAGATATTAGACTTATACTTGCAGGATGATTCGCCAATTTTTAAATGTTAAAGTTCCTGAAATGAACTCATCTCCGTAATCTTTGAATTGTTTGATGATACCAGGTTAAGGCCACAAAGAGAACTTTACTCTTACAGGAATTACCCAAAAGTGAACTCTGGGAACCATTATCAGGTGCCACAATCCTGAATGATAAAGCTCTATGAATAGAGAAGACTGCAAAATAGACATTCACCAAACCTTTGCAGTAACATTAAACAAAAAGATGAGTGACAGCATCTATGTTCATCAATACAAAAAACATAATTTATGTAAGAACTTACCTGATAAATTCATTTCTTTCATATTAACAAGAGTCCATGAGCTAGTGACGTATGGGATATACATTCCTACCAGGAGGGGCAAAGTTTCCCAAACCTTAAAATGCCTATAAATACACCCCTCACCACACCCACAAATCAGTTTAACGAATAGCCAAGAAGTGGGGTGATAAGAAAAAAAGTGCGAAGCATATAAAATAAGGAATTGGAATAATTGTGCTTTATACAAAAAAATCATAACCACCACAAAAAAAGGGTGGGCCTCATGGACTCTTGTTAATATGAAAGAAATGAATTTATCAGGTAAGTTCTTACATAAATTATGTTTTCTTTCATGTAATTAACAAGAGTCCATGAGCTAGTGACGTATGGGATAATGACTACCCAAGATGTGGATCTTTCCACACAAGAGTCACTAGAGAGGGAGGGATAAAATAAAGACAGCCAATTCCTGCTGAAAATAATCCACACCCAAAATAAAGTTTAACAAAAAACATAAGCAGAAGATTCAAACTGAAATCGCTGCCTGAAGAACTTTTCTACCAAAAACTGCTTCAGAAGAAGAAAATACATCAAAATGGTAGAATTTAGTAAAAGTATGCAAAGAGGACCAAGTTGCTGCTTTGCAGATCTGGTCAACCGAAGCTTCATTCCTAAACGCCCAGGAAGTAGATACTGACCTAGTAGAATGAGCTGTAATTCTCTGAGGCGGAATTTTACCCGACTCAACATAGGCAAGATGAATTAAAGATTTCAACCAAGATGCCAAAGAAATGGCAGAAACTTTCTGGCCTTTCCTAGAACCGGAAAAGATAACAAATAGACTAGAAGTCTTACAGAAAGATTTCGTAGCTTCAACATAATATTTCAAAGCTCTAACAACATCCAAAGAATGCAACGATTTCTCCTTAGAATTCTTAGGATTAGGACATAATGAAGGAACCACAATTTCTCTACTAATGTTGTTGGAATTCACAACCTTAGGTAAAATTCAAAAGAAGTTCGCAACACCGCCTTATCCTGATGAAGAATCAGAAAAGGAGACTCACAAGAAAGAGCAGAGAATTCAGAAACTCTTCTGGTAGAAGAGATGGCCAAAAGGAACAAAACTTTCCAAGAAAGTAATTTAATATCCAATGAATGCATAGGTTCAAATGGAGGAGCTTGAAGAGCCCCCAGAACCAAATTCAAACTCCAGGAGGAGAAATTGACTTAATGACAGGCTTTATACGAACCAAAGCTTGTACAAAACAATGAATATCAGGAAGAATAGCAATCTTTCTGTGAAAAAGAACAGAAAGAGCAGAGATTTGACCTTTCAAGGAACTTGCGGACAAACCCTTATCTAAACCATCCTGAAGAAATTGTAATATTCTCGGTATTCTAAAAGAATGCCAAGAAAAATGATGAGAAAGACACCAAGAAATATAAGTCTTCCAGACTCTATAATATATCTCTCTGGATACAAATTTACGAGCCTGTAACATAGTATTAATCACAGAGTCAGAGAAACCTCTTTGACCAAGAATCAAGCGTTCAATCTCCATACCTTTAAATTTAAGGATTTCAGATCCTGATGGAAAAAAGGACCTTGAGACAAAAGGTCTGGTCTTAACGGAAGAGTCCACGGTTGGCAAGAGGCCATCAGGACAAGATCCGCATACCAAAACCTGTGAGGCCATGCCGGAGCTACCAGCAGAACAAACGAGCATTCCTTCAGAATCTTGGAAGAAGAACTAGAGGCGGAAAGATATAGGCAGGATGATACTTCCAAGGAAGTGAAAATGCATCCACTGCCTCCGCCTGAAGATCCCGGGATCTAGACAGATACCTGGGAAGTTTCTTGTTTAGATGAGAAGCCATCAGATCTATTTCTGGAAGTTCCCACATTTGAACAATCTGAAGAAATACCTCTGGGTGAAGAGACCATTCGCCCGGATGCAACGTTTGGCGACTGAGATAATCCGCTTTCCAATTGTCCATACCTGGGATATAAACCGCAGAGATTAGACAGGAGCTGGATTCCGCCCAAACCAAAATTCGAGATACTTCTTTCATAGCCAGAGGACTGTGAGTCCCTCCTTGATGATTGATGTATGCCACAGTTGTGACATTGTCTTATCTGAAAACAATGAACAACTCTCTCTTCAGAAGAGGCCAAGACTGAAGAGCTCTGAAAATTGCACGGAGTTCCAAAATATTGATCGGAAATCTCACCTCCTGAGATTCCCAAACCCCTTGTGCCGTCAGAGACCCCCACACAGCTCCCCAACCTGTAAGACTCGAATCTGTTGAGATTATAGTCCAGGTCGGAAGAACAAAGAAGCCCCCTGAACTAAACGATGGTGATCTGTCCACCATGTCAGAGAGTGTCGTAAAATCGGTTTAAAGATATTAATTGAGATATCTTTGAGTAATCCCTGCACCATTGGTTCAGCATACAGAGCTGAAGAGGTCGCATGTGAAAACGAGCAAAGGAGATCGCATCTGATGCGGCAGTCCTAAGACCCAACATTTCCATGCATAAGGCTACCAAAGGGAATGATTGTGACTGAAGGTTTTGACAAGCTGATATCAATGTTAAACTTCTCTTGTCTGACAAGGACAGAGTCATAGACACTGAATTTATCTAGAAACCTAAAAAGGTTACCCTTGTCTGAGGAATCAATGAACTGAATGGTAAATTGATCCTCCAACCATGAACTTGAAGAAACAACACAAGTCGATTCGTATGAGATTCTTCGAAAATGAGAAGACTGAGCAAGTACCAAGATATCGTCCAAATAAGGAAATACCAAAACCCTATTCTCTGATTACAGAAGAAGGGCACCGAGAACCTTTGAAAAAAATTCTTGGAACTGAGGCTAGACCAAACAGTAGAGCCACAAAACTGGTAATGCTTGTCTAAAAAGAGAATCTCAGACACTAAAAGTGATCTGGATGAATCGGAATATGCAGATACACATCCTGTAAATCTATTGTAGACATATAATGCCCTTGCTAAACAAAAGGCAGGATAGTCCTACAGTAACCATCTTGAATGTTGGTATCCTAACATAACGATTCAATAATGATAGATCCAGAACTGGTCTGAAGGAATTGACCTTCTTTGGTACAATGAAGAGATAAAATAAAACCCCAGCCCCTGTTCCAGAACTGGAACTGGCATAAATACTCCAGCCAACTCTAGATCTGAAACACATTTCAGAAATGCTGAGCCTTGCTGTGTCAACTGGGACACGGGAAAGAAAAGAATCTCTTAGCAGGAGGCCTTAACTTGAAGCCAATTCTGTACCTTTCTGAAACAATGTTTCTGAAACCAGAGATTAAGAACGGAATTGAACCAAATTTCTTTGAAGAAAACGTAATCTGCCCCATACCAGCTGAACTGGAATAAGGGCCGCACCTTCATAGGTACTTAGGAGCTGACTATAGGTTTCTATAAGGCTTGGATATATTCCAAACTGGAAATAGTTTCCAAACTGATACCGCTCCTGAGGATGAAGGATCAGGCTTTTGTTCCTTGTTGTGAGGAAAGGAACGAAATGATTATTTACCCTGGAAAGAAAGGGAAAGCAAAGTTGACTTAGAAGACATGTCAGCATTCCAAGTTTAATCCATAAAGCTTTTCTAGCTAAAATAGCTAGAGACATATACCTGACATCAACTCTAATGATATCAAAAGATGGTATCACCAATAAAATAATTAGCATGTTATAGAATAATAATAATGCTATAAAATTATGATCTGTTACCTGTTGCGCTAAAGCTTCTAACCAAAAAGTTGAAGCTGCAGCAACATCCGCTAAAAATATAGCAGGTCTAAGAAGATTACCTGAACATAAGTAAGCTTTTCTTAGAAAAGATTCAATTTTCCTATCTAAAGGATCCTTAAATGAAGTACTATCTGCCATAGGAATAGTAGTACATTAGCAGGAGTAGAGACAGCCCCATAACCTTAGGGATTTTTGTCCCAAAAAACTCTAATCTGTCAGATGGCACAGGATATAATTTGCTTAAACGTCTAGAAGGAGTAAATAAATTACCCAAATTATTCCATTCCCTGGAAATTACTTCAGAAATAGCATCAGGGAGATAAAACACTTCTGGAATAACTACAGGAGATTTAAAAACCTTATTTAAACGTTTACATTTAGTATCAAGAGGACCAGAATCCTCTATTTCTAATGCAAATAACACTTCTTTAAGTAAAGAACGAATAAATTCCATCTTGAACAGATACAAAGATTTATCAGCATCAACCTCTGAGACAGAAACCTCTGAACCAGAAGAACCATTATCAGTATCAGAATGATGATGTTCATTTAAAAATTCATCTGAAAAAAAGAGAAGTTTTAAAAGACTTTTATGTATACTAGAAGGAGAAATAACAGACATAGCCTTCTTAATGGATTTAAAAAATAAAATCTCTTATGTTATCAGGAACACTCTGAAAATTAGATGTTGACGGACAGCAACAGGTAATGTAATAGTACTAAAGGAAATTTAATCTGCATTAATAAGTTTGACATGACATGCAATACAAATAACAGCTGGAGAAACAGATACCAAAAGTTTATAGCAGACTTAGCTTGGTAGCTCCAGCACTGTGCAGTGATTTTCCTGTAGTATCTTCTGACTCAGTTGCAACGTGGAACATCTTGCAATATGTAAAAGAAAAAAACAACATATAAAGCAAAATTGATCAAATTCCTTAAATGACAGTTTCATGAATGGGAAAAAAATGCCAGTGAACAAGCTTCTAGCAACCAGAAGCAATAAATAAAGAGACTTAAATAATGTGGAGACAAAAATGACGCCCATATTTTTTAGCGCCAAAAAAGACGCCCACATTATTTGGCGCCTAAAATGTTTTTGGCGCCAAAAATGACGCCACATCCGGAACGCCGACATCTTTGACGCAAAATAACGTCAAAAAATGACGCAACTTCCGGCGACACGTATGACGCCGGAAACGGAAAAGAATTTTTTGCGCCAAAAAAGTCCGCGCCAAGAATGACGCAATAAAATGAAGCATTTTCAGCCCCCGCGAGCCTAACAGCCCACAGGGAAAAAAGTCAAATTTTTGAGGTAAGAAAAAATATGATAATTCAATGCATAATCCCAAATATGAAACTGACTGTCTGGAAATAAGGAAGGTTGAACATTCTGAGTCAAGGCAAATAAATGTTTGAATACATATATTTAGAACTTTATAAATAAAGTGCCCAACCATAGCTTAGAGTGTCACAGAAAATAAGACTTACTTACCCCAGGACACTCATCTACATGTTTGTAGAAAGCCAAACCAGTACTGAAACGAGAATCAGTAGAGGAAATGGTAAATATAAGAGTATATCGTCGATCTGAAAAGGGAGGTAAGAGATGAATCTCTACGACCGATAACAGAGAACCTTATGAAATAGACCCCGTAGAAGGAGATCACTGCATTCAATAGGCAATACTCTCTTCACATCCCTCTGACATTCACTGCACGCTGAGAGGAAAACCGGGCTCCAACTTGCTGCGGAGCGCATATCAACGTAGAATCTAGCACAAACTTACTTCACCACCTCCCTTGGAGGCAAAGTTTGTAAAACTGATTTGTGGGTGTGGTGAGGGGTGTATTTATAGGCATTTTAAGGTTTGGGAAACTTTGCCCCTCCTGGTAGGAATGTATATCCCATACGTCACTAGCTCATGGACTCTTGTTAATTACATGAAAGAAATATCCAAGCTACCTTACAGGTTCAGAAGGAATTGAAGCAGAAGGAGATGGATCTATATATGGTGAAGATCATATATCACATCACAAAATTATGAGAAAATAACCGGACATAGAGGGACACTAAATACTAAATCAGGGCTCGACAAACCCAGGAGCCAAGTAGCCACTGGCTCCTAGAATTTTACCCCTGGCTCCTAACTTTTTGGGTTATTCTCCATATATCAGTATAGAAATACCACTATCTGGCTCCTAAAGTTTAAACCGATTTGTCGACCCCTGCACTAAATACATTTCATGCCCCTCCCTGTAATCATGGGTGCTGTCATTTTTTTAACCTTGGTTACAATGGAAGTATCTGAAGAAGGGTTGCTGCACATGTGTAAACACAACAGCACTGTAATGTAGTGAAAGATTCAAAATAACGAGACACATGACTAGGGCGGTGCTCAATACTATGCTTATAAAATGTATTTAGTGTAACCCCTTTAAAGGGATAGGTAACCCCTTTTAAGGGATAGAAAGTTCAAAAAAGAAATGTGCATGGGTGCATTTCAATTTGAAATATAATCAGTTTTGCATTACACTTTCATTAGCAAAAATGCTTCTAGAAAAAGTTGTTACTGTTTTTTTTCCTGCAGAATACGCACATATGCTGTGACAGCCTGTGCACCAGTATTCAAACACCACACCTTCTCAGAGTTTCAGCAGTAGCTTTTATGACACAAATTACATACTCAGAAGCAATACACACCATTGCCAGCTCTCTAAGAAGGTGTGCACGGGTCTTCACAGGATATGTGTGTATGCTGCAGAAAAAAACAGTTATAATATGTACTAGAAGCTAATAGAAGTATACTGCCAAAATGTTTGTTTCAAATTGAAATGCATCCATGCACATTTCATTTTTGACCTTTCTATCCCTTTAAAGTTTAAGAGAAAACTTACTTTTGATACCAATATCCCTTAAAACTTTTAATAAAATCAATAAAATAAGCTAAACATCATGTGAAAGAGTTTACAATCTCTCAAATAAATACAATAATTATTACAGGTAGAAAACCTATTTATCCAAACTGCTTGGGACTGGAAAAGGTTTGGATTTCGGAATAGTTTGGATTTTGGAATACTTCCATCTTTAAAATGGAACAGTTGGGTGAGGGCATGGAACCAACTGTAAACAACATCTCATATCAATTCAGGCAATATTTAAATTTCATAAAAACAAGAAAATTGAGAGACGCACCACTGAGGCAGAACAAAAGCTGGAAAAATGTCCATGCTTGTCCACAAGGCCAGTGCCACTCAGTGTGCTGTCTCTTTTAGCACACTATGCCTTTTCACAGAGAAAAAATATCCTGTAGCATATCAGGCTGATCTTGCCCAATGATACTCTGGCTCCGAAATACCAGACAATTCTTCTCTGAACAAGAGAAACAACAACCCCATACGTACAACAAACCCCAGAAGCCCAAAAGAGGCCAAAATGTACGTCTGGGGTTTGTTGTTTATCTCGTTCAGAGAAGAATTGCCTGGTATTTCAGTGCTGGACTGTCATTGGGCAGGGTCAGACTGATATGCAACAGGATAATTTTTTTCTCTGTGAAAAGGAATAATGTGCTAAAAGAGACTGCACAGAGTGGCACTGGCCTGGTGGACAAGCATGGAAGTTTTTCTAGCTTTTATTCTGTCTCAGTGAGTGCGTATCATTTTTCTTGTTAATATTTAAATGTCATAATACATCTTATACATGTAACTAAAGGTGGTTTTATATCATTTTTAAAATATCTTTGTGACTTACAGGCAGGGAAAATAGTAGTTTTTGATCATTTTATTTTTTTAAAAATATTAGTGAAAAAGTTTGGATTTTAAAATAAATTCAGACTTTGGAATCCCGGATTTGGGAATATGGACCTTTATCAATGTTTTAATAATAATGAATATTGCTTTTCTTCTAAAAAGTTTTTAGCGTTGCATATACTTGCTTACTCAAAAATACATAATATGTATAATGAAAACAGAGTAATTCAAGTCCGGCTTTTGGAGAAAACATATTGTTTGTCCTTTAAAGCTTTAGGCATCACAAAATAGTATTTTCAAGTTTATTTTAAAACAGATAAACCCAAGGCGATCCAGTTTATATGGATACCTACATTTACATTTTTTTAATAAAACAATCACTGCCAAGGTTATTCAAGCAATATATGGGGGAGAAAAATAACACTTTCTCTTGAGAATGTTGAGCCTTTACCAAGTGCACACAAATGAAAGGAAGGAAACAATGTGATAATTTAGGCAGGGCAGAACAACTTAAAGAAGATAAAGTGACACGCCTTTGCTTTAAAGGGAGAATAGAATTAGTACGGCAATATTAGAAAATGTGAACTAAAGCTTGTGGCTAATCCTTTCACATTGGGATTTCCTCCTGTCACTACACAATAAAACACCTAACAAAAACATTAAAATATCCAATAAACAGGTTCCTATCACATTCAAGATTCTTGGTTTCCGTGGACTTTGTGCCCTAGCAACAAAGAGCGTTGTACGAACAATATGTCCATTGTCTGATCCAGCTTAAAATGACCAGTTTAGCTTTTTGTTCCTGTGCATGTTTATATTTGTGTGTTCATGTACTATGGTTGTGTGAGTACACATACATTAATGAAATTCAAAGATAATTCCATAACTGAAATCTCAAAGCTTTTTTTTTTACCTTCCAGGTGGGGTGTTACCCTTCATACAATCTACACAGAATACTATAAAAACACAGTAAATTTACTATCGAAAGTACTTTTGTTAATATGACATACTGTACTGCAATGAGCAGGGATTAATATAAACAAACAGTATTCTGGATAAGTATATTTTCTCACAACAGTACACATTTAGGTTTGCCAGATTACAGAACAATATGCAATTTACACATTTGTTTAATAAACTTACTCATGTTCATTGATGTAAAGTTCTGTAAGTTCATGCCATGCTTCTTGGTCACCAACAAATCTAAAAGGAGAGAAAATGTTTTCTTGATGAGTAAGGTAGGGTGGGAAAAATGTGTGTAAATGAACAGCTTGGAAGCAAAGTACTAAATCAAATGCAAATTCCATTTTAATTAAAAAAAAAAAAAAAAAAAATCTGAAAAGAAAAACAAAATCCTCTTGTAAAACACTCACTGTTCAAGATACTCATTCAATTCTCTGATGGCTTCAGCATTTCTCCCCTGAGCTTTACGAATGGCAATCTTTCGCTTTCTTGTTGCCTATAGGTTGACATTAATAGAGGATTAGGTTCTCATAATTCCTTAAGGTTTTGTAAAGAAGGCAATTTGACTGTGCAAATTATTATCTCAATGCCAGTGAAATTCCACTGCTTGGTCACTGTTTGTCTTGAGTATATAAACACACCCTATGATGTCCTACTTAGACAATGTAAAGTCCCCCTTGCAATCACATTACGTAGGTACTTCTATTGATGCAAACACTGTATGCATCACTTCATCCAAACAAGTGACTGGTCAGTATCGAGTAATTACAACCCAGCAGGGGATGCTAATCCTGAGATCCTTTTCAAAGTTGTATCTCTCCTTCCTGTCATTCCTATAATCTCAGTATGTATGTCAAGGAAAAGTAGAGATTTCATTACTCGAGAAAACTGGAGTTTATTGCCAGTATATTGCGAAACCTCAAATCATTTGGAGTTGCCATCAACTAAAACTACATTACAAAAAACATCAGAAATGTAACTATATTTACCATAGCCTAAATTAAAGACATAACCTCCAGAAAAGCAAAAACACAAAGACGTTCAAACCTAATCAGGCAAATGTCAGAAATCAAATTGCAAATATTTTGTTTAAATCAGTTGCACTGGTTTTGTATTAACATTATGGAAAGACATCAAACATATGTTAAAGCACCACATAATGATTTTATTCATTTTTAGGGGAGCGTTATTCACTTGTTTTACTTTATCATTCATAACTTTTTTATTTTTTTTTATTTTAGGTGACCTTATGTGCATTCCACTAATCTTCCCTATATGGTATCCATCAGCACAACACAGATTCTTTTTTATGGACAATTTCTACCTTTATATCTTATAATATCAACAGCATATTATCTGTGTGCAACACTACAGATTTTATGTAAAGTCTGGCTGTGTGATGAACTTTGTGTATGATATTCTTTATGAGTACTGTAATAAGTTTACCATATGGAGTATGAATGTTCTAGGTTTCATTTAAAGTGATGGTAAACTTGACATGAGATTTAGCAAACATTAAAAAACAAAATCATATGCTCAGTATTGATCCTTAAAAAGGACAGTCTAGACACAATTAAACTTTCATGATTCAGATAGGGTATGCAATTTTAAACAATTTTCTCTTG
This sequence comes from Bombina bombina, assembly GCF_027579735.1. Lineage (NCBI taxonomy): Eukaryota > Metazoa > Chordata > Amphibia > Anura > Bombinatoridae > Bombina > Bombina bombina. The sequence goes on along the minus strand of NC_069503.1, from coordinate 1,026,722,804 downwards.
GTATCCTTTGTTGAAACCTAAACCTAGGTATGCTAATTTCTAAGCCCTTGAAGGATACCTCTTATCTCAGTGCATTTTGACAGTTTTTCACAGTTGGACAGTACTAGTTCATGTGTGACATATAGATAACATTGTGCTCAGCACTGATTAGCTAAAATGCAAGTCTGTCAAAAGTATGGAAATAAGGGGGCAGTCTGCAGAGGCTTTCGATACAAGATTATCACAGAGGTAAAAAGTATATTAATATTACCGTGTTGGTTAAGCAAAACTGTGGAATCAGTAAAAAAAGGGATTATCTATCTTTTAAAAAAATAACAATTCTGGAGTAGACTGTCCCTTTTAGAAAATCTACAAATTAGGCCAAATTATAGCATGAACTATTTATCCAAATTGTCACCACAATGACTGTCAATCACCTGTGATAACCTCTTACGTTTGATAACCTCTTACTGTCAATCACCTGTAACAACCTCTTACGTGCTACATTCAGCCCATACTTTTACACCATTTATTTCCAGTATTACAGAGACCAATGGCCGAATGCCGGACCATGAACAATTTTGGGATTAGTTTAATAGCAAATAGCTGCTGCAGAAGTGTAAAAGCACTAACCTGCTCAAGTTTCAACCCTTAGCTTATGCAAACTGCAGCACTGCTGATGCATAGTAGTGAAAACACCATCCTAACCGTGCTCTCCACAGAAAACGTTGCTTGCCGGCTGGCATTATGAAGTAGCCGGTGGGGGCAGTGTACATTGTAACATTTTGTGTTATTAATAAATGTTACTTAAGCGATCCAAAGCGCAAATTAATAGAAAAAATTAACATAAATGTAATATAAGCTAATTTTAACTTAACATTAGCTTAAAAAACATTTTGATGTGTTGTGTGCAATAATTTTTTTTTTTTTTTTTAAACCTTACCTCTGGTCTCAAGTTGCACTACATATTCTAGAGCAGTTTCGCTTCTGTACAAGCGCAAACCATAACTTTTAACTTATGTAATATGAGTGCAAGTTAGTGAGTTCGCAAACCTTTGTTGAAAGTATAGGTTGCAGTAGATCAATGTCAGCCGCGCTAACCAGTCTGGTAAACGTCATTTACCACGGACTTGTAATATCAAGTTGCGCGCAATTTTTAGCATGGTCCAGCAATATTGCATTTCATTAGTGCATTACTTGTAAACTGGCCCAGTATGTAGGGAGAACATACAAACATAAAAAGTGTTGCACTAAGTATAAAAAGCCAAGAACTACTAACAAAATTTAAAAAGGTACGTGATGGAAGAAGCTAAATGACCCGTTCTCAAAATAAACCTCAACATAAGGAACATAAAAAGCATAGTTTAGATGAGTCAGGAAAAGGGAACTAATTGGGCACGTCACTAAAGAAGGTACTCACTAGCCTGTGTGAGGAAGCATGTTTAAAAGGAACACTTAAAGGGACAGTTTACTCAAAAATGTTCTCCCCTTTAATTTGTTCCCAATGATACACTTTACCTGCTGGAGTGTATTAAATTGTTTACAAGTAGATCCTTTACCCTTATATTGGCATTTTAAATAGTTGATTTAGCATGTGGTATCCCCACCTATTCTGAAAGTTTGTGGCCGCAGGTCCCAGCTATAGATAAGCTTTGTAAACACAGCCAGCAGAATAAATTATACTCCCAGTGGGATATAGCAGAGACAAGGTAATAAAATGTTGATCTTCCATTGTTCTCTCCAAGAACTGGTGATGGTTTTATGGACAGATATAAGATAAAGAAACATGTTTAGGTACACAATGTGATACAGTAATGAGATCTGATTATACCTACAAGCTCAACCCATTTTATTAGGTTGTGGCTTCAAAACTCAAAATCAGAACTTTAATATAAACAAATAAACCTTAAAAAGCTAATTTTCATACATTTTTTACTCCGCAGTTGGTAAAAAAAGCAATTGTAAACACATTAAGGGAAAACTATTTTACAGTATACTGTCCCTTTAAGTCAAAACACATTTTTATGAATCAGAAAGAGCATGCAGTTTTAAGACACTTTCCAATTTACTTCGATTATCAAATTTTGCACAGTCTTAATATTCACACTTTCTGGGGAACAAGATCCTTCTGAGCATAGGCTGAAAAAAATGGGAGAAAAAAATTAATTTGTTAGAAAAAAAAAATCTGCTTATTTGAAAGTCCTGGCCAAAAGTTTTGAATGACACAAATATTAATTTTGAAGTCTCATGCTTCAGTGTTTTTAGAGATTTTTGTCAGATGTTACTATGGTTTACTGAAGTATAATTATAAGCATTTTATAAGTGTCAAAGGCTTTTATTTACAATTACATTAAGTTTATGCAAAGATTCAATATTTGCAGTGTTGATCCTTTTTTTTTTTTTTTTTTTAGGCCTCTGCAATTCGCCCTGGAATGCTGTCAATCAACATCTGGGCCACATCCTGACTGATGGCAGCCCATTCTTGCATAATCAATGCTTGGAGTTTGTCAGAATATGTGGTGTTTTTTTTTGTTCACCCGCCTCTTAAGGATTGACCACAAGTTCTCAATGGGATAAATGTCTGGGGAGTTTCATGGCCATGGACAAAAAATTTTGATGTTTTGTTCTCCAAGACACTTAGTTTCACTTTTGCCGTATGGCAAGGTGCTCCATCATGCTGGAAAAGGCATTTTTCATCACCAAACTGTTCTTGGATGCTTGGGAGAAGTTGCTCTTGGAGGATGTTTTTGTATCATTCTTTATTTATGGCTGTGTTTTTAGGCAAATTGTGAGTGAGCCCACTCCCTTGGCTGAGAAGCAACCCACACATGAATGGTCTCAGGATGCTTTACTGTTGACATGACACAGGACTGATGGTAGCGCTCACCTTTTCTCCGGATGCCCCAAACAATCTTAAAGACGATTCATTAGAAAAAAGTCCAATCCCTGTACTTTTTGCAGAATATCAGTCTGTCCCTGATGTTTTTCAAGGACAAAAGTGGCTTCTTTGCTGCCCTTCTTGACATCAGGCCATCCACTAAAAGTCTTCGCCTCACTGTGTGTGCAGATGCACTCACACTTGCCTGCTGCCATTCCTGAGAAAGCTCTGCACTGGTGATGCCCCGATCCCGCAGCTGAGTCAACTTTAATAGACAGTCCTGGCACTTGTTGGACTTTCTTGGGCGCCCTGAAGCCTTCTTCAAAACAATTGAACCTCTCTCCTTGAAGTTCTTGATGATCTGATAAATGGTTGTTTTAGGTGCAATCTTAGTAGCAGCAATATCCTTGCCTGTGAACCCCTTTTCTGTGCAAAGCAATGATGATTGCACATGTTTCCTTGCAGGTAACCATGGTTAACAGAGGAAGAAAAATTATTTCAAGCACCACCCTCATTTGAAAGCTTCCAGTCTTTTATTCTAACTCAATCAGCATGACAGAGTGGTCTCCAGCCTTGTCCTCGTCAACACGGATACCTTTGTTAACGAGAGAATCACTGGCATGATGTCAGATGGTCCTTTTGTGGCATGGCTGAAATGCAGTGGAAATGTTTTTTGGGGGATTAAGTTCATTTTCATGGCAAACAGAGACTTTGAAATTAATTGCAATTGATCTGATCCCTTTTCATAACATTCTGAGTCTGTTTCCTCGAGGAAACGTGTCATCGCAGCAATCTGTAAAGAGCGGACTAGCCCTGTGAGAGATCTAGTCACAAGAATGGTGATTTAGTTGGGATCACAGCAGGAGCATTAAAGTTCGACAAGGATACTAACCGGCAGAGGAGCTGTATACAGTGACATTATCACTAACTGCATTTGTTTATTTTAAATCTTGTACGTGCATTTTAATATTGCGCTATTTGATTTGCCAATTAAAACTTTTACTCTTAGAGGTCCATTGTGGGCGCTAGAGTTTTTTTCTTTTATTTTTAGGTGTTAAATCATTGTCTTTTCATTATGCCCTTGTTAATTTTGCAATTCTACTGCATTGAGTGGTTCTTTAAGAGCAAGCTTAAAATTGATTAATCAGGACACAACTCTGTGTGCTAGTGGAAACTGCAGTTAAGAGATCTAAGGGCTCTAAAAATCAAATTACAAAGGGGTGAGAGAGTCTTGAAACAGTAGTGAATCATAAAGAGATGTGTTACAATCTTATTTTTTCATTTGTATGAAATAGACATAGGCTTGAGCAGAGCTACAGGCAATGGTACCATTAACACCCAAGACTGACCACTTCAAGTAACACAAAGAAGTTTATTATTATTAATACCTTTTAAGAGCGACTTGCCAGTTTAAACATACTGAACAGGTGCACCGAAAGATTTATGACTGATGGAAAATTATCTGTGCTGTAACTAGCGGCTAAAACATTACTATAAATGCCAGCAATACTTTATATTTCTCTGACAGCGAAGTAGATGGAAATCCAAAAAAAACTAGAACCGCAATGACCTTAATAAATGTAGGTGTTTAAGCTATGCAGAATATTTTGTTGTAATAAATCTGTTTCTTGTTCTAAAGTAATATTGTACCTGCATAAGCAACTAGAAGAATTCTAGGCGTCTTTTTAAAACCAGTCAGCTGTGTGCCTTTTCACACAATTACAGCTGCGTATATTCTTAACACAAAGTGCCTAAAGGTGTACCTAGGACTTCATATATTGTCAAGAGCGATGGGAAGTACTATTAGGGTCATGAAATTTAGCGTTCGGAACACAAAAAATAAAATATGTACAGTAAGTTTCATGTTAATTTAAAACAAAGTACATATACAACTTTTTTTTATGCGCCTACTCTTTATTCAGTAGAGTTTACATTAGGGATGTGCATAATTTTAGCGTTCAATAGTAAAATAAATGCCAAAAGTGGCCACAGTCTGCTTCATTTGGCACCAAATTTATTTGAGAAAAAGTGCAACACGCAAATATTAGTGGACTTATATATGTGTGTATGTTGCACTTTTTCTCTAATAAATCCAGCACCAAAAATAGCCAAATGCAGCAGACCACAGCCATTTCCAGCATTTATTTCACTAAAGAATGACAAAATAATGCCCATCCATATCTAACATTAAATCAGTCTGCTCATATTTTAATATTCATTTAACATTAGATAAAAATAGTTTTATTAAAGAAACATAAACCACCAAATCTTTCTTTCATGATTCAGATAGAGCATGCCCTTTTAAACAAGACCAATTGCACAGCACATCCTATGTCACCTTCTATGACAGTGAGATGGGATTTTCAAATAAAGATTTGTTTAAAAATAAAAAAAAATAAAAAAAAAAATAAGAAAGAAAAACTAGCACATACAGCAGCATTATGCATATCTATGGAGGGCTGTCACCTCCCTTACTGTAACGTAGAAAATATTATTTACATAATCAATTGCATACACTTTATCTGTCAGTTACTGAAATTGTGCTAATAAATGTATAGAAAACATTGCAAACGTGTGTAACGATTCTCATAAAACTAAAACCAGGAAGGCAAGAGCAATATTGAAGAGGTTTAACACAGTTTATAAATACTGCACTGCTATAATGTCGATACAATAGTTATTTTTCCTATACAATGTAATTTAAATCCTACAAGTAAGGAATGTTACTTTTTATGTACTGATATTTCTACATATATTTTATAATATTGTCAATTGTGTTTATTTCCTCCATGGTTGTATGCAATCATTTTATAGTTGGAAAGTAAACAATTAAATGAAAACATACATTATGCTTACCAGGTTATGTCCTTTCCATCTGTATGAGGAGAGTAAACGGCTTCAATCCTTACTTGTGGGAATATTGAACCTGGCCACCAGGAGGAGGCAGACACACCACAGCCAAAGGCTTAAATACCCCCCCCCCCCCCCACACTCACTTATTCTGCCGAAGGAACAAGGAACAATAGGAGAAATATCAGGGTATAAATGGTGCCAGAAGAACAAAAAAAAAAAATAAAAAAATTTTGGTCCGCCCATTGGAGAAAACGGGCGAGGGCTGTGGACTCTCCTCATACAGATGGAAAGGAAATTATCTGGTAAGCATAGTTTATGTTTTCCATCTTAATATGAGGAGAGTCCACGGCTTCATTCCTTACTTGTGGGAAACCCACAAGCTCTAGAGGACACTGAATGAAACGGGAGGGTAAAACGAGAAGCGGACCCTATTCTGAGGGCACCACAGCCTGCAAAACCTTTCTCCCAAAAGATGCTTCAGCCAAAGCAAAAACGTCAAACTTGTAAAATTTTGAAAAGGTATGTAAGGAGGACAAGGTAGCCGCCTTACAAATTTGCTCCATAGATGCTTTATTCTTGAAGGCCCAAGAGGAAGCCACTGCTCTAGTAGGAGGCTTATGTCCCGCTGTTTCATAAGCTAAGCGAATAATGCTCCTCAACCAAAAAGACAAGGAAGTGGACGAGGCTTTCTGCCCCTTTCGCTTCCCAGAAAAGACAACAAACAAGCAGAAGTCTGTCTAAACTCCTTAGTGGCTTGAAAATTGAACTTCAGGGCCCGAACCACATCCAAATTATGAAGTAACCGCTCCTTCGAAGAAGAAGGACTAGGACACAAGGAAAGAACAACAATCTCCTGATTGATGTTGTGATCAGAAACAACCTTAGGAAGAAAACCTAACCCAGTACGTAGAACAGCCTTATCGGCATGGAATACTAGGTAAGGGGGCTCACATTGCAAGGCAGCCATCTCAGATGCTGTGCGTGCCGAGGCAATAGCCAGTAAAAAGAGAACCTTCTAAGAAAATAATTTAATGTCAGGTCCATGCATAGGCTCAAACGGAGCCCTCTGCAAAACTTTAAAAACAAGATTTGAGCTCCAAGGAGGAGTGCCAGGTCGAAACTCAGGTGTGATTCTAGACAGAGCCTGAACAAAGGACTGGACATCTGAAAGCTCAGCGAGCATCTTGTGCAATAAAACAGATAGGGCCGAAATCGGTCCTTTAAGAGCACTAGCCGAAAGGCCCTTCTCCAGACCATCCTGGAGAAAAGAAAGAATCCTGGAAACCCTGACCTTATGCCAGGGAAATACACAATCTTCACACCAGAATAAGTAGGTCCTCCAAAAATTATGATAGATGCGACGAGTAACCGGCTTATGGGCTTGAATGAGAGTATCAATAACTCTCTCAGAAAAACGTCTCTTGGCTAGGACTAAGCGTTCAATAGTGACAAGGTCCATAGCCGGCAGCTCCAGCACGCTGAGCCGCCAACCGGAAATCCAGAACTCCAACAAGCATCGCACCCACAAGCACAAACTCCTGGAGTGCAGTAGCCAAAGTACGGGTGTACCACTCCACTGCAAAGTCAGGTAGAAAGAATGTAGCAGGCACTACCACAGGTGCAACAAAAATCCTTAGTTTATTGTAAAAAGATCAGAAGACGTAAAAATACAAAAATGGACAAATAAACGAAGGGCACAATAATTGCAGTGTCAGACAGACATGGTGGAGGACAAAGACAGGTGTCTGACACGTTTCGCGCCCCCTACAGGCGCTTACTTATTTTTGATGCACCTGTGGTAGTGCCTGCTACATTCTTTCTACCTAAGCGTTCAATCTTCACGCAGTCAGCCTCAAAGAATCTAGATTTTGATGAACAAAAGGACCTTGTACAAGCAGATCCCTGCGACAAGTTAAACTTCATGGAGGAGAAGATGACATCCCCACTAGATCTGCGAACCACATCCTTCGCGGCCATGATGGAGCAATCAGTATCACTGACGCCTGCTCCTGTTTGATGTGGGCCACTACACGAGAAAGGGAAAAGGTAGATTAGATTGAACCTCCAAGGCACTGCTAATGCATCTATTAGCTCCGCCTGAGGATCCCTGGACGTCGACCCATATCTGGGTAGCTTGGTATTGAGACGAGATGCCATGAGATCTATCTCCGCCATCCCCCACCTGTTGCATATCTCCACAAACACTTTGGAATGGAGAGTCCATTCCCCCGGATGAAAGGATTGTCTGCTGAGAAAATCCGCCTCACAGTTGTCCACAACCGGAATGTGGATTGCTAACAGTGAAAAGCTGTGGGCCTCCGCCCACTCCAGAATATGAGATGCTTCCCTCATTGCTAGGGAGCTTCTTGTTCCCCCCTGATGGTTGATGTAAGCCACAGAGGTTATGTTGTCCTATTGGAATCTGGGTCAAACCCAGAAGGGGCCAAGCCTTCAGAGCATTGAAGATCGCTCAAAGTTCCAAGATGCTGATCGGGAGGACGGATTCCTCTCGAGTCCACAGGCCCTGTGTCTTCCTGGCACCCCAACAGCTCCCCATCCTAAGAGACTCAGGTCCGTAGTCACAATCTCCCAGGATGGTCTCAAGAAGGACATCCCTTGGGACAGGTGATCTGGACAAAGCCACCAGGAGAGCGATTTTCTCGAGAAATGAATGATTGCTGTTCCAATGTCTCAGCATGCACAGCTGAAGAGGTCTGAGATGGAATCTGACAAAGGGGATGATGTCCATGCAGGACACCGTAAGTCCAATTACCTCCATACACCAAGCCACAGATGGCCTGGAGGTCGTCTGGAGGGCAAGACAATTGGAAGTTAGCTTGTAACGTCTCTGGTCTGTAAGAAATATCCTCATAGATATGGAATATATTATCATTCCCATGAACTCCACCCTGGTACTGGGAATAAGAGAACTCGTTTCTAAGTTTATCTTCCATCCATGAGATCGAAGAAGAGAAAGAAGCAGCTAGACCAAACGGAAGTGCAATGAACTGGAAGTGCTGGTCCATGAATGCAAATCTTAGGAACTTGAAGTGTTCCTTGTGTATAGGGATGTGAAGGTAGGCATCCTTCAGGTCTATCGTGGTCATAAATTGTCCTTACTGGACTAAAGGAAGAATGGACCTTATTGTCCATCTTGAATGAGGGGACAGACAGGAATTGTTTAAACACTTTAGGTCCAGAATAAAATGAAAAGTACCCCCCTTCTTTGGGACCACAAACAGGTTTGAGTAGTATCCCAGACCCCTCTCTACTGGAGGTACCGGTACAATGACCCCCAGGGCACTCACCACCTCCTATGACCCAGGCCCAAGAGAGAAACCGCTTCGTCTCCAGACACCGCACGGTCAGGAAGAAGAAAATCACTGTAACCACACCTGGTCACATGGTGCACCATGCAGGATCGCCCTGCACCACTAAAAGCATGCCAAGCCTAACAGGTTGCGCAGCGCTCTAAAGTGAAAGTAAAACCTGTACGTTCCAACATCTGCCTGAGCCACATCTCACACATGCCACAGCATAAACACAATATTAAAAATATGTGATTAATCCCTCCTGTTCAATAATCCCCTTCCGGAGACATTAACCCTCGATTCCATGCAGGTAAAAGGAGTCACACTGTGACCATGTCTTCTTGCGTTATCAAATGTGTATAAATTCTGTAACTATCTTACCGGAATCTATGCCGTGGAACAGAAACATAGCCTCTCATGTTTGACAGTCTTGTAGCATCGCTCCTGACATGGACTTGAGTGATACAAGCAGGCAGTGAAACTCGTCAACACTGATTGCTTAGGAGCTGTTAATATGAGTCTGGATGGGTTTGCAGAAACACTCTCCCTGCATCTCCAGACTGTAACATTCGCCAATGATCTCACTGAGAGGTTGATAAGACTATTTAAAACTCCAGTCCCATTTCGAAGAGTACTACCCTCCATTAGGAACTACTCATTATATTCTGACACTTCTCTGCCAACCTCCTGTGACGAAAGGCAAAGAATGACTGGGGGATGAGGGGTTGGGGGAAGTATTTAAGCCTTTGGCTGGGGTGTCTTTGCCTGCTCCTGGTGGCCAGGTTCAGTATTCCAACAAGTAAGAAATGAAGCCGTGGACTCTCCTCATATTAAGATGGAAACCATTATTTCGAATTTAAAGGGATATGAAACAGAAAAACATAATTTAAGAACTTACCTGATTAATTAATTTCTTTCATATTGGCAAGAGTCCATGATCTAGTGAAGTATGGGATATACAATCCTACCAGGAGCGGCAAAGTTTCCAAACCTCAAAATGCCTATAAATACACCCCTCACCACACCCACAATTCAGTTTAACGAATAGCCAAGTAGTGGGGTGATAGAAAAAGAAGTAAAAAAAAAGCATACAAAAAAAGAGGAGGAACTGGAAATATAATTGTGCTTTTATACAAAAAATCATAACCACCAGAAAAAGGGTGGGTCTCATGGACTCTTGCCAATATGAAAAAAATGAATATATCAGGTAAGTTCTTATATAAATTATGTTTCCTGTCATGTAATTGGCAAGAGTCCATGAGCTAGTGACGTATGGGATAGAAATACCCAAGATGTGGAAGTCCACAGAAGAGTCACTAAAAAGGGAGGGATAAAATAAAAACAGCCATTTTCCGCTGAAAACAATTAAATCCACAACAAATTAAGTTTTTCTCATAAATTGAAAGAAAAACAAAAAACTTAAAACATAAGCAGAAGAATCAAACTGAAACAGCTGCCTGAAGAACTTTTCTACCAAAGACTGCTTCAGAAGAAGCAAATACATCAAAATGGTCAAATTTTGTAAATGTATGCAAAGAAGACCAAGTTGTTGCTTTGCAAATCTGATCAACTGAAGCTTCATTCTTAAAAGCCCACGAAGTGGAGACTGATCTAGTAGAATGAGCTGTAATTCTCTGAGACGAGGACTGTCCCGCCTCCAAATAAGCTTTATAAATCAAAAGCTTCAACCAAGATGCCAAAGAAATGGCAGAAGCTTTCTCAACTTTCCTAGAACCAGAGAAGACAACAAATAGACTAGAAGTCTTCCTGAAATCTTTAGTAGCTTTAACATAATATTTCAAAGCTCTTCCAAAGAATGCAAAGATCTTTCAAGAGCATTCTTGGGATTAGGAGACAAGGAGGGAACAACAATTTCCCTACTAATGTTGTTATAATTCACAACCTTAAGAAGAATTTTAAACAAAGTCCGCAAAACAGCCTTATCCTGATGGAAAATCAGAAAAGGATACTCACAAGAGAGAGTAGACAATTCAGAAACTCTTCTAGCTGAAGAGATAGCCAAAAGAAAAAACACTTTCCAAGAAAGTAGTTTAATATCCAAAGATTGCATAGGCTCAAAAGGAGGAACCCGCAAAGTCTTCAAAACCAAATTCAGACTCCAAGGAGGAGCGATTGATTTAATAACAGGCTTGATACGAACCAAAGCCTGAACAAAACAGTGAACATCAGGAAGCTTAGCAATCTTTCTAGGAAATAAAACGGAAAGAGCAGAGATTTGTCCCTTCAAAGTACTTGCACACAAACCTTTATCCAAATCATCCTGAAGAAACTGTAAAATTCTAGGAATTCTAAAAGAATGCCAGGAGAATTTATAAGAAGAACACCATGAAATATAGGTCTTCCAAACTCGATAATAAATCTTCCTAGAAACAGACTTACGAGCCTGTAGCCTAGTATTATAGAAACCTCTATAACTAAGCACTAAGTGTTCAATTTCCATACCTTCAAATTTAACGATTTGAGATCCTGATGGAAAAAACGGCCCTTGAGACAGAAGGTCTGGTCTTAGAAAAGTGGCCAAGGCTGGCAACTGGACATCCAAACAAGAGTTAAAACCTGTGAGGCCACGCTGGTGCTATCAAAAACACATACGATTGTTCCATAATGATCTTGGAGATCACTCTTGGAAAAAGAACTAGAGGTGAAAAGATATAAGCAGGTTGGTAAAACCAAGGAACTGTTAAAGCATACACCATCTCTGCCTGAGGATCCCTGGACAGGTACCTGGGAAGTTCGCGTTTAGATGAGAAGCCATCAGATCTATTTCTGGAAGACCCCACATCTGTACAATCTGACAAAAGATATCTGGATGGAGAGACCATTCCCCCGGATGTAAGGTCTGACGGCTGAGACAATCCACTTTGAAACTGTCTACACCTGGGATATGCACCGCAGAAATTAGACAAGAGCTGGATTCTGCACAAGAAAGTATCCGAGATACTTCTTTTATAACTAGGGGACTGCGAGTCCCACCCTGATGATTGACATATGCCACTGTTGTGATATTGTCCGTCTTAAAACAAATTAATGGTTCTCTCTTTAACAGAGGCCAAACCTGAAGAGCCCTGAAAGACTTGCATCTATTGTCATCACAGTCCAGGTAGGACGAACAAAAGAGGCCCCCTGAAATAAACGATGATGGTCTAACCACCAAGTCAGAGAGAGTTGAATGTTATGATATGCGAGTATAATCCCTGCACCATTGATTCAACATATAAAGCTGCAGAGGTCTCATATGAAAATGAGCAAAGGGGATCGTGTCCGATGCTGCAGTCATGAGACCTAAAACTTCCATGCACATAGCCACTGAAGGGAATGATTGAGACTGAAGGCTTCGACAAGCTGAAACTAATTTCATTTGTCTCTTGTCTGTTAAGGACAGAGTCATGGACACTGAATCTATATGGAAACCTAAAAAGGTTACCCTTGTCTGAGGAATCAAGAAACTCTTTGGTAAATTGATCCTCCAACCATGTTTTTGAAGAAACAACACTAGTTGATTTGTGTGAGATTCGGCTAAATGTAAAGACTGAGCTTTTACCAAGATATCGTCTAAATAAGGAAACACTGCAATACCCTGTTCTCTGATTACAGATAAAAGGTCACTAAGAACCTTAGAAAAGATCCTTGGAGCTTTTGCTAGGCCAAATGGAAGAGCAACAAATTTGTAATGCTTGTCTAGAAAAGAGAATCTCAGAAACCGAAAGCGGTCTGGATGAATCGGAATGTGAAGATATGCATCCTGTAAGTCTATCATGGACATACAATGACCTTGCTGAACAAAAGGCAAAATAGTCCTTATAGTCACCATCTTGAAAGTTGGGACTCTTACAAAATGATTCAAAAACTTCAGATCCAGAACTGTCCTGAATGAATTTTCTTTCTTTGGGACAATGAATAGATTTGAAAAAAAACTCAGACCCTGTTCCTGCAACGGAACTGGAATGATAACCCCTGAAAGCTCTAGATCTGAAACACACTTCAGAAAAGCCTGAGCCTTCACCGGATTTGCTGGAACCTGAGAGAAAAAAAATCTTCTCACATGAGGTCTTACTCTGAATCCTATTCGATACCCTTGAGAGACAATACTCTGAAGCCACTGATTTTTAACAAAATCTGCCCAAATATCTTGGAATAATTTCAATCTGCCCCCCACCAGCTGAACTGGATCGAGGGCCGCACCTTTATGCAGACTTGGGGGCTGGCTTTGGTTTCTTAAAAGGCTTGGATTTATTCCAACTTGAAGGTTTCCAATTGGAACCAGTCTTTAGGGGAAGGATTGGTTTTCTGTTCCTTATTCTGTCGAAAAGAACGAAAACGATTAGAAGCTTTAGATTTACCCTTAGATCTTTTATCCTGAGGCAAAATACTCCCTTCCCCTCAGTGATAGTTGAAATAATTGAATCCAACTGAGAACAAAATAAATTGTTACCTTGGAAAGAAAGAGATAGTAATCTAGACTTAGATACCATGTCAGCATTCCAAGATTTGAGCCATAAAGCTCTTCTAGCTAAAATAGCTAAAGACATAGATTTAACATCAATTTTGATGATATCAAAAATGGCATCACAGATAAAATGATTAGCATGTTGAAGCAAACGAACAATGCTAGTCAAATCAGGATCTGTTTCCTATTGCGCTAGGCTATCCAACCAAAAGGTTGATGCAGCCGCAACATCAGCTATCAAAATGGCAGGCCTGAGAAGATAGCCTGAATATAAATAAGCTTTACTTAGATAAGATTCAAGTTTCCTATCTAAAGGATCTTTAAAAGAAGTAATGTCTTCCATAGCAATAGTAGTACATTTGGCAAGAGTAGAAATAGCCCCATCAACTTTGGGGATTTTTTCCCAAAACTCTAATCTAGCTGCTGGCAAAGGGTACAACCTTTCAAACCTAGAAGAAGGAATGAAAGAAGTACCAGGCTTAACCCATTCCTTAGCAATCACCTCAGAAATAGCATCAGGAACTGGAAAAACCTCAGGAGTAACCACAGGAGGTTTATAAACATAATTTAAACGTTTACAAGTTTTGATATCAAGAGGACTAGACTCCTCAATATCCAAAGTAACCAACACTTCTTTTAACAAGGAAAGAAATAAACTCAATCTTGAAAAGATAAGTAGATTTGTCAGTGTCAATGTCTGAGGTAGGATCTTCTGAATCAGAGAGATACTCATCAGAGGAGGATATTTCAGTATGTTGTCGGTCATTGGAAATTTAATCAATTTTATGAGAAGTTTAAAAAGATCTTTTACGTTTATTAGAAGGCGGAATAGCAGACAAAGCCTTCTGTATCGCATCTGCAATATAATTTTTCATATCAACAGGAATATCATGTACATTAGATGTTGAAGGAACAACAGAAACTGTACTAGTACTGATGGAAACATTTTCTGCATGCAAAAGCTTATCATTACAACTGTTACAGCTGGAGATATAATCTCAGCTAATGTACAACAGATACACTTAGCTTTGGTAGAACTGTGATCATGCAGCAGGGTTCCAAGAGTTGCTTCTAAGACAGGATCAGATTGAGACATTTTGCAAAATGTAAAAGAAAAAACAACATTAAAGCAAAATTTACAATTTCCTTATATAGCAGTTTCAGGAATTGTAAAAAATACAAACAGCATAGCCCTCTGAGCATATAGATGGCAAGAGGCATATAGGAAGTGGGGTGAAAAACTAAAAACTAAAACTACATTTTTTGTCGTCAAGAATGACGCACAACGCAAAAGGAAGTTAAGAATTTTTTTTGGTGCCAATAACATCCGAAAATGACGCAACTCGCGTCATCATAGACGTAACCTCGTGCAAGGAAACCTGGCATCAAATAAGACGGCAGAAATGACAAACTTGCGTCAAAGACGTAGCTTCCCGCCAATAAATTCTCGCACCAAGAATGACGCAATAAATAACAGCATTTTGCGCACTGGCAAGCCTAATTTTGCCCGCAAAATTAAAAGAAAAAACTGTCAATTTGAATAAAAGGACTATACCCCAGGTAAGACAAATAACTTCCATAGGGAGGCAAAGTTTTTAAAACTGAATTGTGGGTGTGGTGAGGGGTGTATTTATAGGCATTTTGAGGTTTGGGAAACTTTGCCCCTCCTGGTAGGATTGTATATCCCATACATCAAAAGCTCATGGACTCTTGCCAATTACATGAAAGAAAATAAAGTTTACCTTAATGCAAAGATCGTCAAAAATATCAAAGTTTTCATAACTACTTACCATTAATGTTTCTTTTTTGTTTTTAAAGTAAATGTAAAGTTTGATAAATGAGTGCTCGGTTTCTAAAAATACTATTAAAAACAGGGGCACTTTCATTCATGAAACTTTACATTGCAGTGTTTTGATTTTTTAAAATAATTACCTTTTTTTCAGCAAAGCCGGACCGGCGATCCCCCGCCCGCTTCTAATGCTGTACTTAGCACAGCAATGACGAAACCGGCTTCCTCCAATCACGGGGTGGCCTCACAAGATGGACGCTCTGGAGTGTACATCATAATTGGAAGAAGCTGGTTTCGTCATCGCTGAGGTATGTACAGAGGAGCTGCGGGCGGGGGGGGGGGGGGGGTCGCCAGTCCGGCTTTGTGAAAAAAAAAGGGAAGTATTTTTAAAACAAGGCTGCAATGTAAAGTTTCATGAATAAAAGTGCCCCTGTTTTTAATAGTATTTTTAAAAACCGAGCACTCATTCATGAAACTTTACATTCATTTTAAGATATTTTCTTTAGAAGTTTTAATACTTTCCAACCCCTGTGAGACTAATTATCTGAGTCCTATCACAGGGGTCTACTGAGATAGGAATATGGCGGCTGTACTGAGTGGTGTACATGCACAGTTAGTATAGTATACTTAGCAACTTATCTCAACGCCCAGCTTCAGCTCAGAGGATCAGATTTGCTCTATCAATCGCGGAGAGAGACAAGGAGCTGCCCTGCAATAAGTATTGGAGCGCATCTATACAGAATCTCCTCTAGTATAAACGATAATTGCGATACATATATATGATTATAATGTATATTCTAAGCTGAGATTAGCTGACAATACTGTCACTGTGTACTGCGCTTTTTACATAAAGCGGTGACTGCAAGAGCACCATTAAGATCACTGAGCGCATGCTCTAATCCAACAGTTACATCTGGCACTTTCTCCTTTATAGATCACAGTGGGCATGTGTAAAATATCTGAATACGCATACTCCCCGGAATGATCACAGAACATAATTATATGCATAGATATCTCCACTATTGGACACTTTTAGGCCATTTAGGGGCTGGTTATAGAGTGATGTCATTGTGGAGATAAATCTATTAATCTTTCATGATTTAGATAGGCCTCCCCCAGAGCAGGTTAATAACCATGTTTACTTATCAGCTGATTGTTTCACCTGTGCTCCAGTTCAGGTAACCTCAAAATGTGGCCTGTTAGGGAGGCCTGAGGACAAGTTTGAAAACCAGTGAGATAGAACAGGCAATTTTAAGCAACTTTCTAATTTACTCCTTTTATCGAATGGTCTTTGTTCTCTTGCAAGAATGTAAGCTTAGGAGCCGGCCCATTTTTGGTTCAGCACCTGGGTAGCCCTTGCTGATTGGTGGCTACATTTAGACACCAATCAGCAAGTGCTACCCAGGTGCTAAAACAAAGAAATTTTGATAATAGGAGTAAATGAGAAAGTTGCTTATAATTGCCTGCTCTATCTGAATCATGAAAGTTTAATTTTGACTAGACTATACCTTTAATTTTAAATTAGAACTATGCATGGTTTTGCAAAGGAGAGAGAGAGAGAGAGAGAAAGAGAGAGAGAGAGAGAGAGAGAGAGAGAGAGAGAGAGAGAAAGAAAGAGAGAGAGAAAGAAAGAGAAAGAAAGAGAGAGAGAAAGAGAGGGAAAGAGAGGGAAAGAGAGAGAAAGAGAGAGAAAGAGAGAGAAAGAGAGAGAAAGAGAGAGAGAGAGAGAAAAAGAGAGAAAAAGAGAAAGAAAAAGAGAGAGAAAGAAAAAGAGAGAGAAAGAAAAAGAGAGAGAAAGAAAAAGAGAGAGAGAGAGAGAAAGAGAGAGAAAGAGAGAAAAAGAAAGAAAAAAAGAAAGAAAAAAAGAGAGAAAGAAAAAAAAGAGAGAAAGAAAAAAAGAGAGAGAGAGAAAAAAAAGAGAGAAAGAAAAAAAGAGAGAGAGAAAGAGAGAGAGAGAAAGAGAGAGAGAGAGAAAGAGAGAGAGAGAGAGAGAGAGAGAGAGAGAGAGAAAGAGAGAGAGAGAGAGAAAGAGAGAGAAACCTTTTGGTTTGTTTTATAATCCTTTAAATTCTATCAGATGGATACATCAGACTTACAGTATAAGAAATAATCAGGTCTAACTAAAACACAAAACTGACTATAACAACCTTGATGATTTTGTTTGCCCAAAACACATTTCACCCAAGTGTAACAAGTTCCTTTGCCACTGAATGAGTTAATGATAACGTATACAAAATAGGAAGTGTTAAAATGATTTAGAAAAACCAAGCTGTTTGGCCGGCTTAGAGTCCCTTCATTTTTGCTTTATACTATAATCTAAGCAACTCCATGTGTCAGCACACACATAAGAAAAAGTGATAGTCTGTTTAATTTGCCAAAATAAACTCAGCAAAAGTTCTGCTTAAAATCCAGAGACTTTTTCCCCCTTCACAGCAGCCACATGTGCGTATGGAAATAATTAGCAGGTAGATGATATATAAACAATTTCAATACCTGACAATTTATCAAACTTTTCTATTTAGCTTTCACTCAAAAAAACATCAGAGCAAGCCAAGTCGCGTTTTCATTATTCTTGGGTGAAAGTTGTGCTGTGGTGTTTTTATTTTGTTATTAACGTGTAGCAAAAATGTTAAACCTTCTTTTGGACTTTCAACAGAGGAAAATATTAAACAGGTATTCTTTTGCAGGACAATGCAGCCAGTGTTGACAATAAAAAGAATTTCTAATTTGCACCGGCTGAAAAACATCAAAGTGAGAGTAAAATTACAAAATATTTACAAGAGTGGCCAGTACGTGTGCGATATACATGCCAGACAAATCCTAGCAATTGTTTAGATTTTAAAAGCAATGAAGTGCAGACAGTTGTTCGCACCAGAAATCACAGCAAATACTGAATAACAACTTTATATAAGAAACTCCATAATAAAACTAAAAATTAAATAGTTTGAACCTTATCTGATATATATTTACTTCTTACAACATACAATATCAAAGCATAATAAACTTTAAAAATACATAGTTTGCAAGTAAAAGTCTGTGTGGACCATTTTATTCAATTAAAGTGTACTGTAAAATTGTTTTTCCCTTAATGTGTTTCCAATGAATTTTTTTTTACCAGCTGCAAAGTATAAGTGCATGAGAATGATTCTTTAGGTTTATTTTGTGTATATGAAATAGATGGTTTTGTTCTTTGAAACCACACCCATTACAATGGGTTGAGTTTGCAGGGAAATCAGATTTCCTTATTTTATAACTTTCTGCGCACACATATGCTTCTTTATATTATCTCTGTCAGTATACCAAAGCATTATAATGTAATTTGTTCTGCTGGCTATGTTTAATCAGCTTTCTATAGCCTACACTTAAAGGGACACTGAACCCAATTTTTTTTCTTTCGTGATTCTGATACAGCATGCAATTTTAAGCAACTTTCTAATTTACTCCAATTATCAATATTTCTTTGTTCTCTTGCTATCTTTATTTGAAAAGGAAGGCATCTAAGTTTTTTTGGTTCAGAACTCAGGACAGCAAATTTTTATTGGTGGGTGAATTTATCCACCAATCAGCAAGGACAACCCAGGTTGATCACAAAAAATAGGCCGGCATCTAAAGTTACATTCTTGCATTTCAAATAAAGATATCAAGAGAATGAAGAAATCTTGATAATAGGAGTAAATTATAAAGTTGCTTAAAATGTCATGCTTTATATGAATCACTAAAGAAAATATTTGGGTTCAGTGTCCCTTTAAGTATAGAAACTTTCAGAATAGGTAGGGATACAACTAGCAAAATCGGCTATGTCAAATGCTGACAAAGTTATATTATCTACCTGTAAACAATTTAATACACTCTAGCAAATAAAATAAATCATAGTGAGAAATTTTAAAGGGGGAGTAAACTGTCCATTTAAGGGATAAAAAAAAACCCAAAAGTTTTTCTTTCATGGTTTAGATTTATGCAGGCACCAATCAGCAGCTAGCATCTGGTAGTGCATCCCTGCTCCTAAGCCTACCTAAGTATGCTTTTAACAAAGAATACCAATGAAAATTAAATGTACAGGGAGTGCAGAATTATTAGGCAAATGAGTATTTTGACCACATCATCCTCTTATGCATGTTGTCTTACTCCAAGCTGTATAGGCTCGAAAGCCTACTACCAATTAAGCATATTAGGTGATGTGCATCTCTATAATGAGAAGGGGTGTGGTCTAATGACATCAACACCCTATATCAGGTGTGCATAATTATTTGGCAACTTCCTTTCCTTTGGCAAAATGGGTCAAAAGAAGGACTTGACAGGCTCAGAAAAGTCAAAAATAGTGAGATAACATGCAGAGGGATGCAGCACTCTTAAAATTGCAAAGCTTCTGAAGCGTGATCATCGAACAATCAAGCGTTTCATTCAAAATAGTCAACAGGGTCGCAAGAAGCGTGTGGAAAAACCAAGGCGCAAAATAACTGCCCATGAACTGAGAAAAGTCAAGCATGCAGCTGCCAAGATGCCACTTGCCACCAGTTTGGCCATATTTCAGAGCTGCAACATCACTGGAGTGCCCAAAAGCACAAGGTGTGCAATACTCAGAGACATGGCCAAGGTAAGAAAGGCTGAAAGACGACCACCACTGAACAAGACACACAAGCTGAAACGTCAAGACTGGGCCAAGAAATATCTCAAGACTGATTTTTCTAAGGTTTTATGGACTGATGAAATGAGAGTGAGTCTTGATGGGCCCGTGGCTGGATTGGTAAAGGGCAGAGAGCTCCAGTCCGACTCAGACGCCAGCAAGGTGGAGGTGGAGTACTGGTTTGGGCTGATATCATCAAAGATGAGCTTGTGGGGTCTTTTCGGGTTGAGGATGGAGTCAAGCTCAACTCCCAGTCCTACTGCCAGTTTCTGGAAGACACCTTCTTCAAGCAGTGGTACAGGAAGAAGTCTGCATCCTTCAAGAAAAACATGATTTTCATGCAGGACAATGCTCCATCACACGCGTCCAAGTACTCCACAGCGTGGCTGGCAAGAAAGGGTATAAAAGAAGAAAATCTAATGTCATGGCCTCCTTGTTCACCTGATCTGAACCCCATTGAGAACCTGTGGTCCATCATCAAATGTGAGATTTACAAGGAGGGAAAACAGTACACCTCTCTGAACAGTGTCTGGGAGGCTGTGGTTGCTGCTGCACGCAATGTTGATGGTGAACAGATCAAAACACTGACAGAATCCATGGATGGCAGGCTTTTGAGTGTCCTTGCAAAGAAAGGTGGCTATATTGGTCACTGATTTGTTTTTGTTTTGATTTTGAAAGTCAGAAATGTATATTTGTGAATGTTGAGATGTTATATTGGTTTCACTGGTAAAAATAAATAATTGAAATGGGTATATATTTGTTTTTTGTTAAGTTGCCTAATAATTATGCACAGTAATAGTCACCTGCACACACAGATATCCCCCTAAAATAGCTATAACTAAAAACAAACTAAAAACTACTTCCAAAACTATTCAGCTTTGATATTAATGAGTTTTTTGGGTTCATTGAGAACATGGTTGTTGTTCAATAATAAAATTAATCCTCAAAAATACAACTTGCCTAATAATTCTGCACTCCCTGTACATTGAGAAGTTGTTTACAATTGTATTCTCTATCTGAATCATGAAAATAAACTTTGAGGATTCATGTCCTTTAACAAGGAAAAATAAAATCTTGTTGTTAAAGTGTCATAGCAACCTGTAAACCGCAGACTTTGCAGCTAATCGGTGTGATTTTAACACCATATAATTACTTGTATAAATCAAGGATTACATGCAAATCTATTCATTTTTGTATTAATGAACTGACACAAATAATATATAATACCGATAGACTTAAGCTTTAGTATTTCACTAGAACTATTTAAAAAAAAAAAATCAATGGTGTTCACAGAAGTTCCTGGAATTATTCAATTTTTGCTTATAAGCTAGTCGACTAATTTCAGAAATATCCTGGCATCTTAGACTGAGTCTCTCCCATTTATAATCATGAGTACCTGTACATAAATGCTCACACTTCATCAGATGAAGTGATGAGTTCCTCTTATTCAAACGGCAGCATTGGAGTGTAGGGAACAAAATCTACAGCTACTAGTGGAATTCACAGCCGTACACTTAAAGTTATAATTTGAATGTATCTCTGTAAAATAATATTTTTTTCTTTCTTTATGTATAAAAATATAGTTTGTTCAACAGTAATCAGAGCAGTTTCATGATGACATGATCAGGGCACACTCATGAAGAAAGCCATTAGAACGGTATTACTGTAAGTGGCTAGTGACATGATGGCATATTAATAGTTTTGTGATAGTAAAACAGAATAAATAGCTGACGTATACCTGGTATATTTCCATTCACAGCACTGTATTTAATTGAATTTTAGGAATAGAATATCAGCACAATACGCAAATACATCTATTGGTTTATCGCTGATACCTAATAAATACAGCTTTCCTCAGTGGAAGAGATGCTTATTGCTAGTGTAATATTGGTAGCCATTACTATAGAAGTAACTTCCACTATAAGGGGTGCATACACATGTGTTAAAGGGACAGTCTAGGCCAAAATAAACTTTCATGATTCAGATAGAGCATGTAATTTTAAACAATTTTCCAATTTACTTTTATCACCAATTTTGCTTTGTTCTCTTGGTATTCTTAGTTGAAAGCTTAACCTAGGAGGTTCATATGCTAATTTCTTAGACCTTGAAGCCCACCTCTTTCAGATTGAATTTTAACATTTTTACACCACTAGAGGGTGTTAGTTCACGCATTTCATATAGATAACACTGTGCTCGTGCACGAGAAGTTATCTGGGAGCAGGCACTGATTGGCTAGACTGCAAGTCTGTCAAAAGAACTGAAAAAGGGGTAGTTTGCAGAGGCTTAGATACAAGATAATCACAGAGGTTAAAAGTATATTATTATAACTGTGTTAGTTATGCAAAACTGGGAAATGGGTAATAAAGGGATTATCTATCTTTTAAAACAATAACAATTCTGGTGTAGACTGTCCCTTTAAACAGTGAAGTAGGGAGAGGGTTAAATGTAAAAAGAAAGATGATTTTTCAGTTTTCAGGCTCAGTTTTCTTCCAAATGACCTGTCTAAATATAATAATTTGAGGACTTCCACCTCAAGAGTAACTTGGAACTGGAAGCTTGACTGGCATGTATCAGAAAGTAACCCAGTCCATACAAGGGGGGCTCCTAGCTTAAAGTAACGGGTGAATAGCGGGTGAATGGCAAATTACAACTACAAATTCATGACAAGATAGCTTAGAACTAACAGTCATTTTATAGATAAATGCTTGAGAAAAATAAAAAACAACTCTTGGGCAAGGTCTCTATGATGAATGCAAATTTAAACCTAGCTCCTACTATATTTGCATTCTGGGTTTAAAACATTTTAAGAAGCTGCCGTCACACTGCTTGGCTAATCTATGGCACACTTTGTATAACAATATCACAAACCCAGAACAAACAGCAGAGTGTGAAGAACTGTAAAGTATGTTTTTGGATTCTATAGAAAAGGGATATTATATTGAAAATGAAATGTCCCATAATACATTTGATCACAAAGTAAAAGAGCATTCAGGCATGTGTTTTGCTTGCTTTTCCTGTAAATTGTTTCTTAAAATTGTGCTTTTTCCACTCTCCCCTAGAGGCTGGAATTTATACTGCATCCTTAAAAGGACCACTAAACACAGCAAAATAACAAAATCAGTAAATGCATAATAAAAAGAAAATACAAAAGCACTTTGATTACATTTCAAACAATTAGATTTCTTTCTGACACATTTTAGAATGAGTTCCATTTTCCCTCTCATTGCAGCCATCAGCCAATAAAAAAACAAAACATGTATAATCTGTGAATCTTACACATGCTCAGTAGGATCTGGTGCCTCAGAAAGTGTGCAAATAAAAAAATTGTCCCTTTAAACAACTTTCAAATTCCCTTCCATTATCTAAATGTGCACAGTCTACAATATAATTGTTATTGTTTTAAAAGATAGATAATCCCTTTATTCCCCATTCCCCAGTTTTGCATAACCAACACAGTTATATTAATATACTTTTTACCTCTGTGATTACCTTGTTTCTAAGAACCTTCTTCCAGCCCCCTGATCACATGACTGTGACTGTTTATTATCTATTGTCTTGCATTTAGCATTGTGTTGTGCTAAATCTTAAATAACTGTGTGTGCCTGAACACAGTGTTATCTATATGGCCCACGTGTACTTTCAGTCTCTGTGTTGAAAAACAATTTAAAAAGCATGTGATTAGAGGCAGCCCTCAATGGTTTAGCAATTAGCATATGAGTCTGCCTAGGTTTAGTTTCAACTACGAATACCAAGAGAAAAAAGCAAATTTGATGATAAAAGTAAATTGGAAAGTTGATTAAAATTACATGTCCTATCTGAATAATGAAAGTTTAATTTTGACTATACTGTCCCTTTAACATTATGTGCTCTGAATCATGAAAGATTAATTTTGACTTAAGTGTCCCTTTAGTAGGTTATAGACTGACCGACCAGGGAGACACAAAACAATGGACACTTAAAAAGTTAACTCTTGCTGTATAAGTGTTTCTGGCAATCAATGGGTTTAAATATCTCTGCAAATAAGTAACTGCATACATGTAATCTTGTTTATGGAAATCAGGGACTTAAATTTAACCTTGATTGACCTGTGTATTTGTGGGAAACAAAGGGTTTGCATGTGTGATCATGAAAAATACAAGGTAAAATCCCTGCTGAGTTTGTGAATAACAACCAAAAGGATAAATCACTGCTGTTTGTGTGTGTGTGTATTAGTGGCAATCAATGAGTTGTTTTGCTATTCAGTGTGTGTTTTATAGGCAATAAGGAATGAAATCACTGTTGCGTATGTTTTACTAGCAACCAATGGATCCAGAACCATAAAAAAGTGAATAGCTTAATGATCGATCCCAAGAAAAAAAAACTTAAAAGGCAAAATATTAAGTTATATTATTATAAAGTCTGATTCCCAGTCTACACAGCAAGGTAGACCTGAGCCACATTTAAGAAAGATATGTCACTAAAATCCCTGTTGGATAAATAGATTTGTGTTTATGCTAGGAATATCTATTATTATGAAAATAATACTGTAATCTCTCTAATTGTATATAGCATGGACTGCCACCCCTTACACTGCAGCTTCTAAAAACACTGTGGACTCAAGGTGTACTTTAAAGTGAATGTCAACTTTCATGAATAAGTGCCCGGTTTTTAAAAAAAACATTAAAAACAGGGGCACTTTCATTCATGAAAGTTTACAAATACTTACCTTCTCCTGAAACGTTGAATCGCCTATCCCCCACCTGCAGGTCCTCTGTACTTCGTCAGCAATGACAAAATCGATTCTCTCCAATCACGGCTTCCACACCAGGAGCGTTAATCTGGTGAGGACACGCCATGATTGGAGGAAGCCGGTTTCGTCATTGCTGTGATAGTACAGCAGGAAGAAGCAGGCGGGGCGATCAGCGATCCGGTGTTTCAGGAGAAGGTAAGTATTAGTAAAATTCGGTGCAACGTAAACTTTCATGAATGAAAGTGCCCCTGTTTTTATTAGTTTTTTTAAAAAAACGGCACTGATTCATGAAAGTTGACATTCACTTTAAAGGGACACTCCGGTCAAATTAAATTTTCATGATTCAGATACAGCATGTGATTTTAAACATCTTTCCAATTTACTTCAATTAAAAAAAATGTGCACAGTCTTTTATATTTACAATTTTTGAGTCACCAGCTCCTACTGAGCATGTGCAAGAATTCACAGAATATATATATATATGCATTTGAGATTGGCTGATTGCTATCACATGGTACAGGGGGAGTGGAAATATACATAACTTTAAAATTTGTTAGAAAAAAAAAATATACTACTCATTTGAAATTCAGAGTAAATGCTATTGTATTGTCTTGTTGATTATGCAAATCTATGGTGTTTACTGGTCCTTTAAGTGTCATCTATACATAAAGTTGTAATACTACTTTCATTACTACTGAACTGTAAATCGAATATAAATCAAAATGTACAATCTAATACAAATAATGAAAAATATGAACATTTCACAGTGGGAGAGTGAGCATATCTGTACCACTACTGAATAATAAAAATATGTGCTCTCAAAGGGGTTTCTCTCAAATTACTCATTACAGACACATTTTTATAGCTTACGTTTTTAGACTGGATTTTGAATAAAAAAAAACTTACTGTGTTAGTTGGATCTTCTTGTAATATTCTGTCATATACCTGGAGAGCATCATCATACCTGTTCCAAAAAATAAAGTGAAAACCACTAGTGTAAAATGAATTCCAGAACTTGCTTAAATAAACAAATCTCAACGTTCAGCATAAATAGGCTCTATTCAGAACTAACAGTTTTATGTCTTAACTGGAAAAAAACAATATTGCTTAACTATAGTTGGAAAATCATCTTCTCTATAAAAAATAACATATTTGTTGCAGTCTTACTTTGGTAACAGCTTACTACAAAGAAACTGCGAAGGTAGATTCCAAAACTATTCTTGACTTGTATGCATTTATTAAATACCAAAAGATATGTGTCATTGCGGAGAGATGGTTTGCAACAGTAAGATATAGTAGTTTCTGGATTAAAAGATTAAATTAATAATTGCTTAATCACTCACACACATATGTGTACACAAACATATTATATAATTATATATATATATATATATATATATATATATATATATATATATATATATATATATATATATATATATATATATACACATACATACATATATACACATACATACATATACATACATATACATATATACACACACACACACATATACATACATATACATATATACACACACACATATACATACATATACATATATACACACACACACATATATACATACATATACATATATACACACACACATATACATACATATACATATATACACACACACATATACATATATATACATATATACACACACACATATACATATATACACACACACACATATACATACATATATATATATATATACACACACACATATACATACATATACATATATACACACACACACATATACATACATATATATATATACACACACACATATACATACATATACATATATACACACACACACATATACATACATATACATATATACACACACACATATACATACATATACATATATACACACACACATATACATATATACATACATATACATATATAAACACACACACATATACATACATATACATATATACACACACACATATACATACATATACATATATACACACACACACATATACATACATATATATATATATACACACACACACATATACATATATATACATATATACACACACACACACACACACATATACATACATATACATATATACACACACACACATATACATACATATACATATATACACACACACACACATATACATACATATACATATATACACACACACACATATACATACATATACATATATACACACACACATATACATACATATACATATATACACACACACACATATACATACATATACATATATACACACACACACATATACATACATATACATATATACACACACACACATATACATACATATACATATATACACACACACACATATACATACATATACATATATACACACACACACATACAGGGCATATGATTAGAATGGTCCGGTCGCCAATGGCGACCTAAATTTCTTGCGGGCAAGTAAAATTTTTAATTTACCAGCCCGAGCGGCGACCTGACATTTTAAGTGGGATATAAGGAGCAATAATAAAAGATGTCAAATTGCCTTTCACATCTGCGCACACACGGGAATGGAGGGAAGAAAGGGGAGGTTCTTTCTGTTAAATGCATTCAAAGACCTCCCCTTATCTCCATGGCTCTTGGTCTCTTCCTTGTTAGTTGCTACTTCCCACCCCTACGGTTGTCTTCGCGGGAAGACATCCTGCTAGAGGGGTTGTGTTTCTTCTCTGTGTATGAATAAAGTATGGGTTAAAGTGACAATATAGTTATGGTAGGCAGCGTGCTCACGTACATTATGCTGAAGTACTCCAGGGTCCTCTGCAGTACTTCAGCGCAATGTAAACGAGCAAGCTGCCTACCATAACGATATAGAGCACTGCACATTTTTTTCTGGACGCTATTGATGTTCCAAAAACTGACTTTATCAATTTGTAGAGAACATACCATTTGCATGCAACATGTCAAATCTGCTACCGCGGCACTGACAGTCGTGCTAGTAGTTGAAAGGCAGTCGGGCAGAAAGGGGGGAAAAAGTGTTTTCAACATGCTTGTTATGTCAAAGCGCTATAGGTTGAAGGGTGGCAGCATTAAATATATTTAGTTAATCGTAAACCCACATATGCTGAAGTAAAAAAAAAAAGCTCATTTATATATTTTTTTTTTTCCCTTAGGGAAAAATAAGTCAAGACTTTACACACAGTATTACAAAGATAGTATCCCTGTTTTTTCTACCCGGTGATAGAAAAATATTTTTATAAAGATAAAGCCTTTTTATTAATGCTCAAGTCCCAAGTAGTAAGCAGCTTGCAAAACATTCAAATTGGGACCTCTGTCTGCAATGCATGTGAGATTACAATAACACTATTTATATTGCCTTTTAAAATAAGATATATACACACTACATGCAGATATGCACAGGTGACTAAAGTTTCTTGCGGGCTGGTAAGTTTTGTGATTTACTCGCCCGGTGGGCGAGGGACGTTTTTGGGTATTCATAGGTCCTGTGTGTATGTGTGTGTATGTGTATATATATATATATATATATATATATATAAAATGAACAATGAAATAGGATAGGATCCGGTGTTAATCCGTAGCATCCCACAACACAAGCAGCCAGCACAAGAGATGAGATAAATCACCATTTAATGTAAACAAAGCATAACGTTTCGGCCTCCCAAAAGAGACTTGGTCACATGCAGCAAGTCATAACAGTATATGTGCTGATCTAACACACATATACTGTACATACATACACACACACAAATACATACACAAATGCTACATACACACACAACTCTCACTGCATAACTTTAGTCAGTACTGTGCAAAAGTTTTAGGCAGGTGTAAAAAAATGCTGTAAAGTAAGAATGCTTTCAAAAATAGAAATCTTAATAGTTTTGATCAATTGACAAAATGCAAATTGAGTGAACAGAAGACAAATCTAAATCAAAACAATATTTGGTGCGACCACCCTTTGCCTTCAAAGCAACATCAATTCTTTTAGGTACACTTGTGCAAAGTCAGGGATTTTGTAGGCATATAGTCAGGTGTATGACCACTGCCTACAAGTTTTAGACAGTACTGCATTTAGATATATATATATTTTTGTGTATTAAGCAATTATTAATTTAATATTTAAATCCTGAAACTAATATATCACTGTTAGAAACAACCTCTCCGCCATTACACACACACACATATATATATATATATATACATACACACATACATATATATACACACACACACACACATACATACATGCATGCATACATATGTAGAATATAATTTTTTTTAAACGTAAGAGTGATACAGATGTGTATATCAAAAGTGAAAGGCATTTTCTTGAAAACTAAAAAAATTGGACATTATATGAAGTAAAAATACCAAAACATTTCATATAGCTGCAGATCTTTGTGGCCTGAGCATCTCTTCTTTAGAGGAAATATTTTGCACCCTTCCTGATTACATATACACTGTTTGCCAAGGGAAATAAATCTTCCACTTAAAATATCAACTCAGTGTGTCCCATTTCTTAATAAAACATTGATGTTTGAGATAATCTAGCAATTTTGAGTTGGTAGTAGGCCAATGGTTTAAGGATAAATCAGCCTGAAACAGAGATTACCACTGAGTGACTCCATCAAATTGTCTTAAACATCTCTTTTCAAGGGTGTTCTACAAACGTGGCTTGTTCCAATGAGTACAACAGCTTGCCTCCTTTTCCTCTATAACTAAAAGGGCAACGTCCTGCATTTACTAGTGATGGAATGAAAATCCACCAAACTAGTTTATTTCATTAGATGAAGGTAGCAAAATCCTGTAAAGTGAAAAGCAATCTCAGAAGAGATAGATGACATATGACGTAGATGGGTGGAAGCAGTGTAATATTAAACAATATGCCTGTTAATTATAAATGTTACTTAAAGGGTCAGTAAACATAGAAAATAATATTATATAATTCTGCACATAGTGCAGAATTATTTAACATTATATTAGTGCTAGAGTTATATAACCGAATATTGCCTGCAACGTTTTATTAAAAAATAGTGTTTACCAGACCCGCTCTCTGTGCTCTTCTGAGCGGGTCTGGTTTTTACACTGAGTGCATCTGGCCAGCTGTCTAGTCACAGCCCGGCCCGACCGCACCATTACACTCCGTGCAGCTCACTCCCGCTGTCAGACAGAGCAGGAGCGAGCTGCACGGAGTGTAATGGCGCGGTTCGGGCTGGGCTGTGACTAGACAGCTGGCCAGATGCTCTCTGTGTAAAAACCAGACCCGCTCAGAAGCGCACAGAGAGCGGGTCTAGAAAACACTATTTTTAAATAAAACTTTGCAGGCAATATTAGGTTATGTAACTCTAGCACTAATATAATGTTATATAATTATGCACTATGTGCAGAATTATACAACATTATTTTCTATGTTTACTGTCCCTTTAAAGGGATAGAAGGGTCAGCATTGATATGTGTATGAGTGAATTTCAATTTCAAATAGAAGCATTTTTACAATATACTCCCATTAGCAAAAATACTTCTAGTAGAATTTATTACTGTTTTTCAGTGGCATACGCACATATGCTGAGAGTGCCTGTGCACCAGTATTCAAACACTAGACCTTCTCAGCGAGTAAGCCGTGGCTTCACAGACCAAATGCGCACCACTGTCAGCTCTCTGAGACGGAATACATGTGCATGTGCGTATGCTGGTAAAAGCAATAATACATTTTGCTAGAAGCATATTTGCTAATGGAAGCATATTGCAGAAATGTTTCTATTTTAAAATTGAAATGCACATTTCAATTTTGACCTTTCTATTGCTTTAAATGAAATTGTACACCAGATTTTTCTTTGCATTAATGTTTTGTAGATGATCCATTTATATAGCCCATATGGGAGTGATTTTGTAACAATGTATAGTTTTGCTTATTTTTTAATAACACTGTGTTGATTTTCAGACTCCTAACCAAGCCCCACAGTGTCAGATGTATACGCTCGTTTACAGTCTACTGTTGGCTTCTGTTTGTCATATGCATTGAAGGGGGAGTGTGTCTGTTCCCAGACCCTTTCACTATGTGTTTCATCATAACCTCATTAACAGTGCTAAACTTAAAGCTTCTAATTAAGTTTTTAAAAGCTTTTATACTAGATTTTTAGATCAGTATCTGTGCATAATCTTCTTTATAGTATTGTCTGTTATGTTATCCAGAGCACAAATTAATTTCATAATTTAACATTAAATGATTTAATAATAATAATTAGTTAAACAAAACATTGAAAAACATTAACATTATCGTTTTAGCTTAAAGGGTCATTATAGTGTTATAATGACAAGCTCCAATCCATTAGAGCATGCAATTTTAACACTATAATAGCCCTTTAGTATTGGTTTACAATTTAGCAGAGTGGTCAGTGAAATCAGCCGAGTGGTGTGCCCATTAAAAAGGTTCTGGGGAGAACAATTTAGATGCAAACATAATTGTTGGTTAAGTTACTGAATAAAACTTGCATCTTGAATTTGAGGTTAACTTTTTATTTGTGCAGTTTTCATAAATGTACTGTCCAAACCAAGACTATTAAAACGAACATGTTCAACCTGTGTTTATACTGAAAAATGTATTTGCAATGCATGAGTTTAGTGAATCTAACTCCACATTGTATGACATATTCATGAACACTTGGATTTTAACAGCAAATCAACTGAAGTATAGAAGAGTGTGTGTGGAAAAACATTACCTTCAAAATTATAAAGAAAGTTGGCAAAGTTTTATGAATCTATGATAATACATCACAATAAAAGAACAAATAAAAGCAAATTACAGATACAGTACCCCTTTTTCTTTTACCTTTCCATAGCTTCGAATCTCATGCCAGTTAGTCTCTTTACCCTGTGACTCCCAGGAAATTGTCTGCGCAGCTCTTGAAGACAAGACTTCAAATTAAAGCAAGACACATAATTAGATATAGAATATATATATATATATATATATATATTAACCTTACTTATTTTTAAATGTGTATCTACATACAAAACAGATGACGTATAAGCATTAAAATTTATTTTTGTTAGCAAATTGTGAATTATTTGACATTTGCTAGAAAAGCTGGTGGAGTATGTTTATTGTGCTTCATTTGCTTTATCCAGTTAAAAAGGCTCCAGCAATGATCAAGCAAGCACCGTTCAGCATACTGCAGGGTTGTGGTCCTGTGGTCTGCAGGTTGCGTGCCAGCCACAATGGGAACATTAGAAATTAGATCATTTTTAGAGTTAAATTATGGAAAAGACGACAAAGCAAAAAAAGTAAAATGTATTTTTTTCTTTACATTAATATCCTATTTAGGATCTTGAGTTTATTTTTCATTTCAATATCTAAGCAGGTAATTGTTAACCAGGGATTGATGTATTCCAGGATACATGAACCTACAGTTCCTAGGATTTTACTTCTAGCGTCTCATGTTCAAGATTTTTTTTTTTTCATTTATCTATAAACAAAAACACTTGTCCAGTTAATTAAAAAAAAAAAAAAAAAAAAAAAAAGAAAAAAGAAGGCTGGTTTATTTTGAGATTCAGATAAAGCAAACAATTTAAAAACACTTTACAACTTGCCTCTATTATCAGATTTACTTCTTTCCTTTAGTATCCTTTGTTGAACGGCATACATAGGTAGGCTCAACAGTGTGCACGCCTAGAGCACTATGTGGCAGCAGTGCTGTATCAATGTTTTTTCATAATGCTACACACCTTTGAGCACTGGATGGCAGCAATGTTTCCAACAATGTATAAAACACTGTAGTAAATCGGCTCTCATATACTGCCCCAAAAAATTTTGCACACTTCTGTGCCCAGCTAGGTATGCATTTCAACAAAGGACAAGAGAATTAAGTAAATAGGTCAAAGTTTCTTTATTATCCAAATTGTTTGTGCTATCGGAATCATGAAAAGTTAGTTAATTTGGTGTTAGTTAACAATTTAGCAAAGAATCACAACACATTAGGTGAAAATAAAATAATGTATGGTGCATGAAGTCTGTTCTATTCTACACAGACGCACATATCCATTAGAAACACCATCACATTTTCCCAAGCTCAAATTATTCCTTAGATTTGGTAAATGTTTCTTGAAATTTCAACAGCTTGATGAGAAATTTGAATTGTTTTTAAGTAAAACAGATTTATGACACCCTTGGACATAGAACAGAAAACTGTGCATGATGATAAAGGTTGATAAATATGCATCGCATTACAACACTACTTTAAACAGAAACTGTGCAGCATATGTAGACAAATAAGGAATTTTGCTGAGAACATGTGAAACATAGCTTAAGTGCAAGACTAAAATACATGATTATAGAATATCCTCAGCGGTAATTCAAGTTCATATTATTATAACACATCCATTTCTGAAGGAGTCAGAAAATTACAGCACTTTCTTTTCTAAACTGGATAATGGAGCCTGAACTACTGGAGTTTTACCCACGGGAAAAATCAAAATCATTCGCTGTGTATAAATAAACAATTTGTCAAGAGATGATTAGTTAAAGACGAAGACTTTAAATTGTGTTTATAAACATTCCAGAAAATACAGAGCTCCTTGTGATCTTGAAAAAGATGCATTGTGCATAAAACCTGACAATGTGCCGCTGTGTAGGTGTACAAAGCAAGTGCATATCTGTGGCAGAAACACAGAACATTCTAACCAGTATAAATGAGAAAAAGCAGGCATTTTATTTTCACATTTAAAATATGAAAGTATATATATATATATATATATATATATATATATCATAATTTATGTAAGAATCTACATGATAAATTAATTTCTTTCATATTGGCAAGAGTCCATGAGCTAGTGACGTATGGGATATACAATCCTACCAGGAGGTGCAAAGTTTCCCTAACCTCAAAATGCCTATAAATACACCCCTCACCACAACCACAATTCAGTTTAACGAATAGCCAAGTAGTGGGGTGAAAAAGAAAGGAGTAAGAAGCATCAAAGGAATTTGGAAATAATTGTGTTTTATACAAAAAAAATCATAACCTCCATAAAAAGGGTGGGCCTCATGGACTCTTGCCAATATGAAAGAAATTTATCAGGTAAGTTCTTACATAAATTATGTTTTCTTTCATGTAATTGGCAAGAGTCCATGAGCTAGTGACGTATGGGATATCAATACCCAAGATGTGGAACTCCACGCAAGAGTCACTAGAGAGGGAGGGATAAAATTAAAAAACAGCCAATTTCCGCTGAAAAAATAATCCACAACCCAAATTATAAGTTTATTCTTTTAATGACAAGAAAAACTTAAAACATCAGCAGAAGAATCAAACTGAAACAGCTGCCTGAAGAACTTTTCTACCAAAAACTGCTTCTGAAGAAGCAAATACATCAAAACGGTAGAATTTAGCAAATGTATGCAAAGAGGACCAAGTTGCTGCTTTGCAAATCTGATCAACTGAAGTTTCATTCTTAAAAGCCCACGAAGTGGAGACTGATCTAGTAGAATGAGCTGTAATTCTCTGAGGCGGGGTCTTACCCGACTCCAAATAAGCTGAATGAATCAAAAGCTTTAACCAAGAAGCCAACGAAATAGCAGAAGCCTTCTGACCTTTCCTAGAACCCAAAAAAATAACAAATAGACTAGAAGTCTTCCTGAAATCTTTAGTAGCTTCAACATAATATTTCAAAGCTCTTACTACTTCCAAAGAATGTAAGAATCTTTCCAAAGAATTCTTAGGATTAGGACACAAGGAAGGGACAACAATTTCTCTACTAATGTTGTTAGAATTCATAACCTTAGGTAAAAATTGAAATGAAGTCCGCAAAACCGCCTTATCCTGATGAAAAATCAGAAAAGGAGATTCACAAGAAAGAGCAGAAAGCTCAGAAACTCTTCTAGCAGAAGAGATAGCCAAAAGGAACAACACTTTCCAAGAAAGTAGTTCAATGCCCAAAGAATGCATAGGCTCAAATGGAGGAGCCTGTAACACCTTCAAAACCAAATTAAGACTACAAGGAGGAGAAATTGATTTAATGCCAGGCTTAATACAAACTAAAGCCTGTACAAAACAGTGAATATCAGGAAGTTTAGCAATCTTTCTGTGAAATAAAACAGAAAGAGCAGAGATTTGTCCCTTCAAGGAACTTGCAGACAAACCTTTATCCAAACCATCCTGAAGAAACTGTAAAATTCTAGGAATTCTGAAAGAATGCCAAGAGAATTTATGAGAAGAACACCATGAAATGTAAGTCTTCCAAACTCGATAATAAATCTTTCTAGAAACAGATTTACGAGCTTGTAACATAGTATTAATCACTGAGTCAGAGAAACCTCTATGACTTGGCACTAAGCGTTCAATTTCCATACCTTCAAATTTAATGATTTGAGATCCTGATGGAAAAATGGACCTTGAGACAGTAGGTCCGGCCTTAACGGAAGTGGCCAAGGTTGGCAACTGGACATCTGAACAAGATCTGCATACCAAAACCTGTGTGGCCATGCTGGAGCCACCAGCAACACAAACTATTGTTCCATGATGATTTTGGAGATCACTCTTGGAAGAAGAACGAGAGGCGGAAAGATGTAAGCAGGTTGATAACACCATGGAAGTGTCAGCGCATCCACTGCTTCCGCCTGAACATCCCTGGACCTGGACAGGTATCTGGGAAGTTTCTTGTTTAGATGAGAGGCCATCAGATCTATCTCTGGAAGACCCCACATCTGAACAATCTGAGAAAACACATCTGGATGGAGAGACTGAGATAATCCGCCTCCCAATTGTCTACACCTGGGATATGCACCGCAGAGATTAGACAGGAGCTGGATTCCGCCCAAGCAAGTATTCAAGATACTTCTTTCATGGCTTGGGGACTGTGAGTCCCACCCTGATGATTGACATATGCCACAGTTGTGATATTGTCTGTCTGAAAGCAAATGAACGGTTCTCTCTTCAACAGAGGCCAAAACTGAAGAGCTCTGAGAATTGCAAGAGTTCTAAAATATTGTTTGGTAATCTCCTCTCTTGAGATTTCCAAACCCCTTGTGCTGTCAGAGATCCCCAAACAGCTCCCCAACCTGAAAGACTTGCATCTGTAGTTATCACAGTCCAGGTTGGCCGAACAAAAGCAGACGCTTGAACTAAACGCTGGTGATTTAACCACCACGTCAGAGAGTGTTGAACATTGGGATTTAAGGATATTAATTGTGATATCTTTGTATAATCTCTGCACCATTGATTCAGCATACAAAGCTGGAGAGGTCTCATGTTAAAACGAGCAAAAGGAATCGCGTCCGATGCAGCAGTCATGAGGCCTAAAACTTCCATGCACATAGCCACTGAAGGGAATGACTGAGACTGAAGGTGCCGACAGGTTGCAACCAATTTCAAACGTCTCTTGTCTGTTAGAGACAGAGTCATGGACACTGAATCTATCTGGAAACCTAAAAAGGTTACCCTTGTCTGAGGAATCAAAAAACTTTTTGGTAAATTGATCCTCCAATCATGTTTTCGAAGAAACAACACTAGTTGATTTGTGTGAGATTCTGCAGAACGTAAAGACTGAGCTAGTACCAAGATATCGTCCAAATAACGAAACACTGCAATACCCTGTTCTCTGATTACAGAGAGTAGGGCACCTAGAACCTTTGAAAAGATTCTTGGAGCTGTTGCTAGTCCAAATGGAAGAGCAACAAATTGGTAATGCTTGTATAGAAAAGAGAATCTCAGAAACTGATAGTGTTCTGGATGAATCGGAATATGAAGGTATGCATCCTGCAAGTCTATTGTGGACATATAATGTCCTCGCTGAACAAAAGGCAGAATAGTCCATATAGTCACCATCTTGAAAAAATTCAAAATTTTCAGATCCAGAACTGGTCTGAATGAATTTTTCTTCTTTGGGACAATGAATAGATTTGAATAAAACCACAGACCTTGTTCCTGAAAAGGAACCGGCATGATTACCCTTAAAACACCAGGTCTGAAACACACTTCAGGAAAGCCTGAGCTTTTACTGGATTTGCTGGGATGCGTGAGAGAAAAAATCTTATTCAATACCCTTGAGAGACAATGCTCTGAATCCATTGATTTTGGACAGAATTTATCCAAATATCTTTGAAAAACATTAATCTGCCCCCTACCAGCTGAGCTGGAATGAGGGCCGCACCTTCATGCGGACTTAGGGGGTGACTTTGGTTTCTTAAATGGCTTGGATTTATTCCAATTTGAGGAAGGCTTCCAATTGGAAACAGATTCCTTGGGGGAAGGATTAGATTTTTGTTCCTTATTTTGACGAAAGGAACGAAAACGGTTAGAAGCCTTAGATTTACCCTTAGGTTTTTTATCCTGAGGCAGAAAAACTCCCTTTCCCCCCAGTAACAGTTGAAATAATAGAATTCAACTGAGAACCAAATAAATTATTACCTTGGAAAGAAAGAGATAGTAATCTAGATTTAGATGTCATATCAGCATTCCAAGATTTAAGCCACAAAGCTCTTCTAGCTAAACTAGCTAAAGACATGGATCTAACATCAATTTTGATATAAAAAATGGCATCACAAATAAAATGATTAGCATATTGCAGTAAGCGAATAATGCTAGATATGTCAGAATCCAATTCTTGTTGCGCTAAATTTTCCAACCAAAAAGTTGATGCAGCCACAACATCAGCCAAACAAATTGCAGGTCTGAGAAGATGACCTGAATATAAATAGGCTTTCCTTAGATAAGATTCAAGCTTCCTATCTAAGGGATCCTTAAAGGAAGTACTATCTTCCATAGGAATAGTGGTGCGTTTAGCAAGAGTAGAAATAGCCCCATCAACTTTGGGGACTTTCCCCAAAACTCTATAGAAATTGCTGGTAAAGGATACAATTTTTTAAACCTTGAAGAAGGAATAAAAGAAGTACCTGGCTTATTCCATTCCTTAGAAATCATATCAGAAATAGCATCAGGAATAGGAAAAACCTCTGGAGTAACCACAG
This sequence comes from Bombina bombina, assembly GCF_027579735.1. Taxonomy (NCBI): domain Eukaryota; kingdom Metazoa; phylum Chordata; class Amphibia; order Anura; family Bombinatoridae; genus Bombina; species Bombina bombina. Next base: position 1,026,685,192 of record NC_069503.1, on the reverse strand, counting down.
GAGGTTTAAAAACAGCATTTAAACATTTACTAGACTTAACGTCAAGAGGACTGGTTTCCTCAATATCAAAAGTAATTAACACTTCTTTTAATAAAAAACGAATATACTCCATTTTAAATAAATAAGTAGATTTGTCAGTGTCAATATCTGAGGAAGGATCTTCTGTATCAGATTGATCCTCATCAGAGGAGGATAAATCATTATGTTGTCGGTCATTTGAAATTTCATCAACTGAATGAGAAGTTTTAAAAGACCTTTTACGTTAATGAGAAGGCGGAAATGCAGACAAAGCCTTCTGAATAGAATCAGTAACAAATTCTTTAAAATTCATAGGTATATCATGTACATTAGAAGTTGACGGAACTGCAACTGGCAATGTACTATTACTGATGGATACATTATCTGCATGTAAAAGTTTATCACGAAAACTATTACAAATGACATTTGGAGATATAATTTCCACAATCTTACAACAAATGCACTTAGCTTTGGTAGAATCGATGTCAGGCAGCAAAGTTCCAACAGATACTTCTGAGGCAGGATCAGATTGAGACATCTTGCCAAATGTAAAAGAAAAAACAACATATAAAGCAAAATTATCAATTTCCTTATATGACAGTTTCAGGAATGGGAAAAAATGCAAATAGCATAGCCCTCTGATATAGAAAAAGGCAAGAGGCAAACAGCAATGGGGTATTAAATTAATGAAAAATTTGGCGGCAAGTATGATGCACAACGTAACTGAAAATTTTTTGGCGCCAACAATTTCTGGAAATGACACACTTGTGTCACTAACGACGCAACCGTGTGTAAGGTTTCAGCGTCAAATAAGACGCCGGAAATGACGAACTTGCATCAACGGACGTACTTTTCGCGCCAAAAAATCTGTCTGAGAAGATGACCTGAATATAAATAGGCTTTCCTTAGATAAGATTCAAGCTTCCTATCTAAGGGATCCTTAAAGGAAGTACTATCTTCCATAGGAATAGTGGTGCGTTTAGCAAGAGTAGAAATAGCCCCATCAACTTTGGGGACTTTCCCCAAAACTCTATAGAAATTGCTGGTAAAGGATACAATTTTTTAAACCTTGAAGAAGGAATAAAAGAAGTACCTGGCTTATTCCATTCCTTAGAAATCATATCAGAAATAGCATCAGGAATAGGAAAAACCTCTGGAGTAACCACAGGAGGTTTAAAAACAGCATTTAAACATTTACTAGACTTAACGTCAAGAGGACTGGTTTCCTCAATATCAAAAGTAATTAACACTTCTTTTAATAAAAAACGAATATACTCCATTTTAAATAAATAAGTAGATTTGTCAGTGTCAATATCTGAGGAAGGATCTTCTGTATCAGATTGATCCTCATCAGAGGAGGATAAATCATTATGTTGTCGGTCATTTGAAATTTCATCAACTGAATGAGAAGTTTTAAAAGACCTTTTACGTTAATGAGAAGGCGGAAATGCAGACAAAGCCTTCTGAATAGAATCAGTAACAAATTCTTTAAAATTCATAGGTATATCATGTACATTAGAAGTTGACGGAACTGCAACTGGCAATGTACTATTACTGATGGATACATTATCTGCATGTAAAAGTTTATCACGAAAACTATTACAAATGACATTTGGAGATATAATTTCCACAATCTTACAACAAATGCACTTAGCTTTGGTAGAATCGATGTCAGGCAGCAAAGTTCCAACAGATACTTCTGAGGCAGGATCAGATTGAGACATCTTGCCAAATGTAAAAGAAAAAACAACATATAAAGCAAAATTATCAATTTCCTTATATGACAGTTTCAGGAATGGGAAAAAATGCAAATAGCATAGCCCTCTGATATAGAAAAAGGCAAGAGGCAAACAGCAATGGGGTATTAAATTAATGAAAAATTTGGCGGCAAGTATGATGCACAATGTAACTGAAAATTTTTTGGCGCCAACAATTTCTGGAAATGACACACTTGTGTCACTAACGACGCAACCGTGTGTAAGGTTTCAGCGTCAAATAAGACGCCGGAAATGACGAACTTGCATCAACGGACGTACTTTTCGCGCCAAAAAATTCTCGCGCCAAAAATGACGCAATAAAGTCTAGCATTTGGCGCACCCTCGGGCCTAGTACTGCCCGCAAGTTGCAAGAAAAAAAGTAGTCAATTTGAAAAAAAAGACTAAACCCCAGGTAAGAAAAATATTTCTTAATATGTTTATTTTCCATAAATATGAAACTGACAGTCTGCACAAGGAAATACATGAACCTAACTCATGGCAAATATAAGCACAATACATATATTTAGAACTTTATATAAATGCATAAAGTGCCAAACCATAGCTGGGGTGTCTTAAGTAATAAAAAACATACTTACCGAAAAACACCCATCCACATATAGCAGATAGCCAAACCAGTACTGAAACAGTTATCAGTAGAGGTAATGGTATATGAGAGTATATCAACAATTTGAAAAGGGAGATAGGAGATGAATCTCTACGACCGATAACAGAGAACCTATGAAATAGATCCCCGTTAGGAAGACCATTGCATTCAATAGGTGATACTCCCTTCACATCCCTCTGACATTCGCTTACTCTGAGAGGAATCGGGCTTCAAAATGCTGAGAAGCGCATGTCAACGTAGAAATCTTAGCACAAACTTTACTTCACCACCTCCATAGGAGGCAAAGTTTGTAAAATTGTGGGTGTGGTGAGGGGTGTATTTATAGGCATTTTAAGGTTAGGGAAACTTTACCCCTCCTGGTAGGATTGTATATCCCATACGTCACTAGCTCATGGAATCTTGCCAATTACATGAAAGAAATTTATATATATATATATATATATATATATATATATATATATATATATGGTATGATTTTAGAAGAAAGAAATAACCAGGAATGTAATCCTAGTTGTCAAAAGACAGGGAATATACACACATATATATATATATATATATATATATATATATATATATATATATATATATATATATATATATATATATATATATATATATACACACACACACACACACATATACACACACATATATATATATATATATATACACACACACATATATATATATATATATATATATATATATATATACACATACATACATATACATATACATACATACATACATACACGCACACACACATACAGAGAGAAGTGCACTCACAGGAACGAACAACTGGCTCAATACCATTGTTAGCCTGTTCTATGGCGATTTACCACCTGGGTGCAGCTTTTTAGCCCAGTAATGCTTTTCACAGAGTAGAACGTTCCTGTAGTCTATCAGTCTGATCCCGTCTATTACGGTCAGTCCAGCGCCAAAATACCAGGCAAGGAACACAGCAACCCCAGACGATCGTTTCGGCCTTCATTGGGCCTCGTCAGTGAGGTGTAGCCATACTCCTCTAAGCACACTGAGCAAGGAGTCCACGTCTGGTTGCCCCTTTTTCCTATTGGGACACTAAGGGGCCTATTTATCAAAGGTCTTGCGGACCTGATCCGACAGTGCGGATCAGGTCCGCAAGACCTTGCTGAATGCGGAGAGCAATACGCTCTACGTATTCAGCATTGCACCAGCAGCTGACAAGAGCTGCTGGTGCAACGCCGCCCCTGCAGACTCGCGGCCAATGGGCCGCCAGCAGGGGGTGTCAAGTCAATCAATTTCTGGCGATTCCTGTCCGTCTGCTCACAGCAGGCGGACAGGGTTATGGAGCAGCAGTCTTTGTGACCGCTGCTCCATAGCTTGATAGATAGGCCCCTAAATACATACAGAGAGAAGTGCACTCAAAGGAATATATATATATATATATATATATATATATATATATATATATATATAAACAGGCAGTCCCCAGGTTACGAACAAGATAGGTTCTGTAGCTTTGTTCTTAAGTTGAATTTGTATGTAAGTTGGATTAGGCACTTTTTTTTAGGTGAAACTCTAGCCAAACATTATTTAGTTTTGGATAGAATAGGGAGAAAGGAAATTTATGCTTACCTGATAAATTGATTTCTTCTACGATACGACGAGTCCACGGATTTCATCCTTACTTGAGGGATATTAACCTCCTGCTAACAGGAAGTGGCAAAGAGCACCACAGCAGAGCTGTATATATAGCTCCTCCCTACCTTCCACCACCAGTCATTAGACCAAAGGTTTAGGAAGAGAAAGGAAAAGCTAAAGTTGCAGAGGTGACTAAAGTTGTAAAAAAAATAATATAATCTGTCTGAAAAATGACAGGGAAGGCCGTGGACTCGTCGTAGTGTAGAAGAAATCAATTTATCAGGTAAGCATACATTTCCTTTTCTTCTACAAGATACGACGAGTCCACGGATTTCATCCTTACTTGTGGGATACAATACCAAAGCTACAGGACACGGATGAAAAGGGAGGGACAAGACAGAGACCTAAACGGAAGGCACCACTGCTTGAAGAACCTTTCTCCCAAAAACAGCCTTTAGAAGAAGCAAAAGTATCAAATTTGTAAAAAGTATGAAGAGACGACCAAGTCGCAGCCTTGCAAATCTGTTCAACAGAAGCAATGTTTTTAAAGGCCCATGTGGAAGCCACAGCCCTAGTAGAATGAGCCGTAATTCTTTCAGGAGGCTGCTGTCCAGCAGTCTCATATGCCAGGCGGATGATACTCCTCAGCCAAAAAGAAAGAAAGGGAGGTAGCGGTAGCTTTCTGACCCCTACGCTTTCCAGAATAAACAATGAATAATGAAGATGATTGACGGAAATCCTTAGTCGCCTTCAAGGCACGGACCACGTCTAGGTTATGTAACAGACGCTCCTTCTTAGAAGGATGAGGACACAAGGAAGGAAGAACAATTTCCTAATTAATATTCTTATTTGAAACAACCTTAGGAAGAAATCCAGGTTTGGTACGCAAAACCACCTTATCAGAATGAAATATAAGATAAGGCGAATCACATTGTAACGCTAAAAGCTCAGAAACTCTACGAGCAGAAGAAATAGCAACCAAAAACAAAACTTTCCAAGATAACAATTTAATATCTATGGAATGCATGGGTTCAAACGGAACCCCTTGACGAACTCTAAGAACTAAATTTAAACTCCAGGGAGGAGTAATTGGTCTAAATACAGGCTTAATTCTGGTTAGAGCCTGACAAAAAGACTGAACATCTGGAACATCTGCCAAACGTTTGTGAAGCAAAACTGACAAAAGCAGAAATCTGTCCCTTTAAGGAACTCACTGATAACCCTTTCTCCAATCCTTCTTGGATAAAAGACAGAATCCTGGGAATCCTAACTACTCCATCAGTAGCTCTTGGATTCACACCAGTAAAGATATTTACGCCATATCTTATGATAGATTTTTCTAGTGGCAGGCTTACGTGCCTGTATCAAAGTATCGATGACCGAATCTGAGAATCCCTGCTTAGATAAAATCAAGCATTCAATCTCCAAGCAGTCAGCTGCAGAGAATTTAGATTTGGATGTTGGAAAGGCCATTAAATGAGAAGGTCCTGTCTCAAAGGAAGTTTCCACGGAGGCAGAGAGGACATGTCCACTAGATCCGCATACCAAAACCTGCGTGGCCACGCAGGCGCGATCAGGATTACCAAAGCTCTCTCCTGTTTGATCCGAGCAATCACGCGTGGAAGGAGAGGAAACCGTGGAAACATATAAGCTAGGCTGAACAAACAAGGCACTGCCAAGGCATCTATCAGTTCGGCCTGGGGATCCCTCGACCTGGATCCGTATCGAGGAAGCTTGGCATTCTGTCGAGATGCTATCAGATCCAATTCCGGTCTGCCCCATTGGAGAATCAGTGAGACAAACACCTCCGGGTGGAGTTCCCACTCCCCCGGATGAAAAGTCTGACGACTTAGAAAATCCGCTTCCCAGTTCTCTACTCCTGGGATGTAGATTGCCGACAGATAACAAGAGTGGACCTCCGCCCATCGGATTATCTTGGATACTTCTATCATCGCTAAGGAACTCCTTGTTCCCCCCGGATGATTGATCTAAGCCACAGTCGTGAAATTGTCCACCTGGAATCTGATGAATATGGCCGAAGCCAACTGAGGCCATGCCTGAAGCGCATTGAATATTGCTCTCAGTTCCAGAATATTGATTGGAAGTAGAGACTCTACCTGAGTCCAAATACCCTGAGCCTTCAGGGAATTCCAGACTGCACCCCAGCCCAGTAGACTGGCGTCCGTTGTCACCATCACCCACAAGGGTCTGCGGAAACATCCCCTGGGACAGATGATCCGGCGACAACCACCAAAGAAGAGAGTCTCTGGTCTCTTGATCCAGATTTATCTGAGGAGATAAATTTGCATAGTCCCCATGTCCGAGCATGCACAGCTGCAGTGGTCTGAGATGAAAGCGATCAAACGGAATGATGTCCATTGCCGCTACCATTAATCCAATTACCTCCATACACTGAGCCACTGATGGCCGAGGAATGGACTGAAGTGCTCGGCAAGTATTTAGAATTTTGTTATTTTCTGACCTCTGTCAGAAATATTTTCATGTCTACCGAGTCTATCAAAGTTCCCAAGAAGGGAACCCTTGTCCTTGGAACTAGTGAACTCTTTTCTAGGTTCACCTTCCAACCGTGAGTTCTCAGAAAGGACAACACTGTGTCTGTATTAGATTTTGTCAGATGATAAGTTGACGCCTGAATCAAAATATCGTCCAGATAAGGCGCCACTGCTATGCCCCGCGGTCTGAGAACCTCCAGAAGGGATCCTAGAACCTTTGTGAAGATCCTGAGTGCTGTGGCCAACCCGAAGGGAAGAGCCACAAATTGAAAATGTTTGTCTAGGAAGGCAAACCTTAGTAACTGATGATGATCCTTGTGAATAGGGATATGAAGGTATGCATCCATCAAGTCCACGGTAGTCATATATTGACCCTCTTGGATCATCGGTAAAATTGTTCGGATAGTCTCCATCTTGAACGATGGGACTCTGAGAAACTTGTTTAGACACTTGAGATCTAAAATGGGTCTGAAAGTTCCCTCTTTTTTGGGAACCACGAAAAGATTCAAGTAAAACCCCTGTCCTTGTTCCAGTCTTGGAACGGAACAAATTACTCCCATGGTAGAGAGGTCTTTTACACAGCGTAAGAACGCCTCTCTTTTTATCTGGTCTACAGACAATCGTGAAAGAAGAAATCTCCCTCTTGGGAGAAAATCCTTGAATTCCAGTTGATACCCGTGGGTCACGATTTCCAATGCCCAGGGATTCTGAACATCTCTTGCCCAAGCCTGGGCAAAGAAAGAAAGTCTGCCCCCTACTATATCCGGTCCCGAATCGGGGGCCGCCCCTTCATGCTGTTTTTGTAGCAGCAGCGGGCTTCTTGGATTGTTTATCTTTATTCCAAGCCTGGTTGGGTCTCCAGACGGACTTGGACTGACCAAAAATTCCCTTCCTGCTTTGTGGAGGAAGAGGAAGCAGAGGGTACTCCTTTAAAATTTCGAAAAGAACGAAAATTATTTTGTTTACCCCTCATCTTAACAGCCTTATCCTGAGGTATGGCGTGGCATTTACCTCCAGTAATGTCAGAAATGTCAAGGTCTTACCCTTGAAAGGAATAGCTAAGAGCTTAGATTTTGATGACACATCAGCAGACCACGATTTTACCCATAATGCTCTACGCGCTAAAATGGCAAAACCTGTGTTTTTCGCCCGCCAATTTAGCAATTTGAAAGGCGGCGTCTGTAATAAAAGAATTAGCTAGCTTGGGAGCCTTAATTCTATCCAAAATGTCCTCTAAAGGGGTCTCAACCTTCATAAACTCTTCTAGAGCATCAAACCAAAAAGCTGCTGCAGTAGTAACTGGAACAATGCAAGCTGTTGGTTGTAAAAGCAAAACCTTGATGAATAAATAATTTCTTTAGAAGACCCTCTAACTTCTTATCCATAGGGTCTTTGAAAGCACAACTGTCCTCAATAGGTATAGTTGTACGCTTAGCCAGGGTAGAAATAGCTCCCTCCACCTTAGGGACCGACTGCCAAGAGTCCCGGAATGGTGTCTGATATGGGATACATTTTCTTGAAATTAGGAGGTGGAGAGAACGGTATACCCGGTCTGTCCCATTCCTTTTTTATAATTTCCAAAATTCTTTTAGGAACCGGAAAGACATCCGTGTAAGTAGGAACCTCTAGATATTTGTCCATTTTACACAATTTTTCTGGTGGTATCACAATAGTGTCACAATCATCCAGAGTCGTTAAAACCTCCCGAAGTAACAGGTGGAGGTGTTCAAGCTTAAATTTAAAAGACATGACGTCCGAATCTGTCTGAGGTAACATATTTCCTGAGTCTGAAAGTTCCCCCTCAGACAGCAATTCCCTGACCCCCAACTCAGAGCCCTGTGAGGGTACATCGGAAATAGCCAATAAAGCATCAGAGGATTCAGTATGCACATTAATACTTGACCTACTGCGTTTACCCTGTAATACTGGTAATTTAGATATTACCTCTGTAAGGGTAGTTGACATAACTGCAGCCATATCCTGCAGAGTGTAAGAATTAGACGCACATGAGGTACTTGGCGTTGCTTGTGTGGGCGTTAAAGGTTGTAACACTTGGGGAGAATTGGATGGCATATCCTGATTCTCTTCAGACTGAGAATCATCCTTAGGCACACTTTCATTACCTAAAATATGCTTCTTACATTGTAAGGCCCTTTCCGTACAAGAGGGACACAAAGTAAGGGGGGGGGGTCCACAATGGCTTCTAAACACATAGAGCAATTAGTTTCCTCAATGTCAGACATGTTGAACAGACTAGTAATAACCACAATAGTCGTAGAACACTTTATTTATTGATTTCAACAATTTATTTAAAAAACAGAATTTATGCTTACCTGATAAATTACTTTCTCCAACGGTGTGTCCGGTCCACGGCGTCATCCTTACATGTGGGGATATCTCTTCCCCAACAGGAAATGGCAAAGAGTCCCAGCAAAAGCTGTCCATATAGTCCCTCCTAGGCTCCGCCCACCCCAGTCATTCGACCGACGGACAGGAGGAAAAAACAGGAGAAACCATAGGGTGCTGTGGTGACTGTAGTTAGAGAAAATAATTCATCAACCTGATTAAAAAACCAGGGCGGGCCGTGGACCGGACACACCGTTGGAGAAAGTAATTTATCAGGTAAGCATAAATTCTGTTTTCTCCAACATTGGTGTGTCCGGTCCACGGCGTCATCCTTACTTGTGGGAACCAATACCAAAGCTTTAGGACACGGATGAAGGGAGGAAGCAAATCAGGTTACCTAAACAGAAGGCACCACGGCTTGCAAAACCCTTCTCCCAAAAATAGCCTCCGAAGAAGCAAAAGTATCAAATTTGTAAAATTTGGCAAAAGTGTGCAGTGAAGACCAAGTCGCTGCCTTACATATCTGATCAACAGAAGCCTTGTTCTTGAAGGCCCATGTGGAAGCCACAGCCCTAGTAGAGTGAGCTGTGATTCTTTCAGGAGGCTGCCGTCCGGCAGTCTCGTAAGCCAATCGGATGATGCTTTTAAGCCAAAAGGAAAGAGAGGTAGAAGTCGCTTTTTGACCTCTCCTTTTACCAGAATAGACGACAAACAGAGAAGATGTTTGTCTGAACTCTTTTGTAGCTTCTAAATAGAATTTGAGAGCACGGACTACATCTAAATTGTGTAACAAACGTTCCTTCTTTGAAACTGGATTTGGACACAAAGAAGGTACAACTATCTCCTGGTTAATATTTTTGTTGGAAACAACCTTTGGAAGAAAACCAGGCTTAGTACGCAAAACAACCTTATCTGAATGGAACACCAGATAGGGCGGAGAACACTGCAGAGCAGATAACTCAGAAACTCTTCTAGCAGAAGAAATAGCAACCAAAAACAAAACTTTCCAAGATAACAACTTAATATCTATGGAATGTAAAGGTTCAAACGGAACCCCTTGGAGTACTGAAAGAACTAGATTTAAACTCCAGGGAGGAGTCAAAGGTCTGTAAACAGGCTTGATCCTAACCAGAGCCTGAACAAATGCTTGAACATCTGGCACAGCTGCCAGTCGTTTGTGTAACAGGACAGATAAAGCAGAAATCTGTCCCTTTAGAGAACTCGCTGATAATCCTTTATCCAAACCTTCTTGTAGAAAGGAAAGGATCTTAGGAATTTTGATCTTATTCCATAAGAATCCCTTGGATTCACACCAGCAGATATATCTTTTCCATATTTTATGGTAAATGTTTCTAGTTACCGGTTTTCTGGCTTGAACCAGAGTATCTATCACAGAATCTGAAAACCCACGCTTTGATAGAATCAAGCGTTCAATTTCCAAGCCGTCAGCTGGAGGGAGACCAGATTTGGATGTTCGAATGGACCCTGTACAAGAAGATCCTGTCTCAAAGGTAGCTTCCATGGTGGAACCGATGACATATTCACCAGGTCTGCATACCAAGTCCTGCGTGGCCACGCAGGAGCTATCAAGATCACCGAGGCCCTCTCCTGCTTGATCCTGGCTACCAGCCTGGGAATGAGAGGAAACGGTGGAAACACATAAGCTAGGTTGAAGGTCCAGGGCGCTACTAGTGCATCCACTAGAGTCGCCTTGGGATCCCTGGATCTGGACCCGTAGCAAGGAACCTTGAAGTTCTGACGAGACGCCATCAGATCCATGTCTGGAATGCCCCATAATTGAGTTAACTGGGCAAAGATCTCCGGGTGGAGTTCCCATTCCCCCGGATGGAATGTCTGACAACTCAGATAATCCGCCTCCCAGTTTTCCACTCCTGGGATGTGGATCGCAGATAGGTGGCAGGAGTGATCCTCCACCCATTTTATTATTTTGGTCACTTCTCTCATCGCCAGGGAACTCCTTGTTCCCCCCTGATGATTGATATAAGCAACAGTCGTCATGTTGTCTGATTGGAATCTTATGAATCTGGCCTTTGCTAGTTGAGGCCAAGCCCTGAGAGCATTGAATATCGCTCTCAGTTCCAGAATGTTTATCGGGAGAAGAGACTCTTCCCGAGACCATAGTCCCTGAGCTTTCAGGGATTCCCAGACCGCGCCCCAGCCCAATAGACTGGCGTCGGTCGTGACGATGACCCACTCTGGTCTGCGGAAGCTCATTCCCTGGGACAGGTGGTCCAGGGTTAGCCACCAACGGAGTGAGTCTCTCGTCTTCTGATCTACTTGAATCACTGGAGACAAGTCTGTATAGTCCCCATTCCACTGTTTCAGCATGCACAGTTGTAATGGTCTTCACTGAGCTACGGAAGGACGTGGAATAGAATGAAGAACTTGACAAGCGTTTAGAAGTTTTGACTTTCTGACTTCTGTCAGGAAAATCCTCATTTCTAAAGAATCTATTATTGTTCCCAAGAAAGGAACTCTTGTCGACGGAGACAGGGAACTCTTTTCTATGTTCACCTTCCATCCGTGAGATCTGAGAAAGGCCAGAACGATGTCTGTGTGAGCCTTTGCCTTTGAAAGAGACGACGATTGTATTAGAATGTCGTCCAAGTAAGGTACTACTGCAATGCCCCTTGGTCTTAGAACCGCTAGAAGGGACCCGAGTACCTTTGTGAAAATCCTTGGAGCAGTGGCTAACCCGAATGGGAGGGCCACAAACTGGTAATGTTTGTCCAGAAAGGCGAACCTTAGGAACTGATGATGATCTTTGTGGATAGGAATATGTAGATACGCTTCCTTTAGATCCACGGTAGTCATAAATTGACCTTCCTGGATTGTAGGTAGAATCGTTCGAATGGTTTCCATTTTGAACGATGGTACTCTGAGAAATTTGTTTAGGATCTTTAAATCCAGAATTGGTCTGAAAGTTCCCTCTTTTTTGGGAACTACAAACAGATTTGAGTAAAATCCCATTCCTTGTTCCGCCATTGGAACTGGGTGTATCACTCCCATTTTTAACAGGTCTTCTACACAATGTAAGAATGCCTGTCTCTTTATTTGGTTTGAGGATAAGTGAGACATGTGGAACCTTCCCCTTGGGGGTAGTTCCTTGAATTCTAGAAGATAACCCTGAGAGACTATTTCTAGTGCCCAGGGGTCCTGAACATCTCTTGCCCAAGCCTGAGCAAAGAGAGAGAGTCTGCCCCCTACTAGATCCGGTCCCGGATCGGGGGCTACTCCTTCATGCTGTTTTGTTAGCAGCAGCAGGCTTCTTAGCCTGCTTACCCTTGTTCCAGCCTTGCATCGGTTTCCAGGCTGGTTTGGTTTGTGAAGCATTACCATCTTGTTTAGAGGATGCGGAATTGGAGGCCGGTCCGTTCCTGAAATTGCGAAAGGAACAAAAATTAGACTTATTCTTGGCTTTGAAAGGCCTATCTTGTGGGAGGGCGTGGCCCTTTCCCCCAGTGATGTCTGAGATAATCTCTTTCAATTCTGGCCCAAAGAGAGTTTTACTCTTGAAGGGGATATTAATCAATTTTGTCTTGGAAGATACATCCACTGACCAAGACTTTAGCCAAAGCGCTCTGCGCGCCACAATTGCAAACCCTGAATTTTTCGCCGCTAATCTAGCTAATTGCAAAGCGGCATCTAAAATAAAAGAATTAGCCAACTTGAGTGCGTGAACTCTGTCCATAACCTCCTCATACGGAGTCTCTCTACTGAGCGACTTTTCTAGTTCCTCGAACCAGAACCACGCTGCTGTAGTGACAGGAACAATGCACGAAATGGGTTGCAGGAGGTAACCTTGCTGTACAAAAATCTTTTTAAGCAAACCCTCCAATTTTTTATCCATAGGATCTTTGAAAGCACAATTATCCTCGATAGGAATAGTAGTGCGCTTGTTTAGAGTAGAAACTGCCCCCTCGACCTTAGGGACTGTCTGCCATAAGTCCTTTCTGGGGTCGACCATAGGAAATAATTTCCTAAATATAGGAGGGGGGGGGGAAGGTATGCCGGGCTTCTCCCACTCCTTATTCACTATGTCCGCCACCCGCTTGGGTATAGGAAAAGCGTCGGGGTGCACCGGAACCTCTAGGAACTTGTCCATCTTGCATAATTTTTCTGGAATGACCAGGTTGTCACAATCATCCAGAGTAGATAACACCTCCTTAAGCAGTGCGCGGAGATGCTCTAATTTAAATTTAAATGTCACAACATCAGGTTCAGCCTGTTGAGAAATTCTACCTGAATCTGAAATTTCCCCATCTGACAAAACCTCCCTCATGGCCCCTTCAGATTGGTGTGAGGGTATGACAGAGCAATTATCATCAGCGCCCTCCTGCTCTTCAGTGTTTAAAACAGAGCAATCGCGCTTTCTCTGATATGCAGGCATTTTGGATAAAATATTTGCTATGGAGTTATCCATTACTGCCGTCAATTGTTGCATAGTAATAAGCATTGGCGCGCTAGAAGTACTAGGGGCCTCCTGCGTGGGCAAAACTGGCATAGACACAGAAGGAGATGATGTAGAACTATGTCTACTCCCTTCATCTGATGAATCATCTTGGGCAACTTTACTATCTGTGGCAGTACTGTCCTTACTTTGTTTGGACGCTATGGCACAATTATCACACAATTTTGAAGGGGGAGACACATTGACTTTCATACATATAGAACATAGCTTATCTGAAGGTACAGACATGTTAAACAGGCTTAAACTTGTCAATAAAGTACAAAAACCATTTTAAAACAAAAACGTTACTGTCTCTTTAAATTTTAAAC